>NC_073692.1:230483183-230741969 GCF_029784155.1 Uranotaenia lowii
AATTTTTGTAATTCTTTGTAATTTTTGTAATTTTGTAATTTTTGTAATTTTTGTAATTTTGTAATTTTTGTAATTTTGTAATTTTTGTAATTTTTGTAATTTTTGTAATTTTTGTAATTTTGTAATTTTTGTAATTTTTGTAATTTTTGTAATTTTTGTAATTTTTGTAATTTTTGTAATTTTTGTAATTTTGTAATTTTTGTAATTTGTAATTTTTGTAATTTTTGTAATATTTTTGTAATTTTTGTTAATTTTTTTTGTAATTTTTGTAATTTTTGTAATTTTTGTAATTTTTGTAATTTTTGTAATTTTTGTAATTTTTGTAATTTTTGTAATTTTTGTAATTTTTGTAATTTTTGTAATTTTGTAATTTTTGTAATTTTTGTAATTTTTGTAATTTTTGTAATTTTTGTAATTTTTGTAATTTTTGTAATTTTTGTAATTTTTGTAATTTTGTAATTTTTGTAATTTTTTGTAATTTTTGTAATTTTTGTAATTTTTGTAATTTTTGTAATTTTTGTAATTTTTGTATTTTTGTAATTTTTGTAATTTTTGTAATTTTTGTAATTTTGTAATTTTTGTAATTTTTGTAATTTTTGTAATTTTTGTAATTTTGTAATTTTTGTAATTTTTGTAATTTTTGATAATTTTTGTAATTTTTGTAATTTTTTGTAATTTTTGTAATTTTTGTAATTTTTGTAATTTTTGTAATTTTTTGTAATTTTTGTAAATTTTTGTAATTTTTGTAATTTTTGTAATTTTTGTAATTTTTGTAATTTTTGTAATTTTGTAATTTTATGTAATTTTGTAATTTTGTAATTTTTGTAATTTTGTAATTTTTGTAATTTTTGTAATTTTTGTAATTTTGTAATTTTTGTAATTTTTGTAATTTTTGTAATTTTTGTAATTTTTGTAATTTTTGTAATTTTTGTAATTTTTTGTAATTTTTGTAATTTTTGTAATTTTTGTAATTTTTGTAATTTTTGTAATTTTTGTAATTTTTGTAATTTTTGTAATTTTTGTAATTTTTGTAATTTTTGTAATTTTTGTAATTTTTGTAATTTTTGTAATTTTTGTAATTTTTGTAATTTTTGTAATTTTGTAATTTTTGTAATTTTTGTAATTTTTGTAATTTTTGTAATTGTATTTGTAATTTTGTAATTTTTTGTAATTTTTGTAATTTTTGTAATTTTTGTAATTTTTGTAATTTTTGTAATTTTTTGTAATTTTTGTAATTTATTTGTAATTTTTGTAATTTTTGTAATTTTGTAATTTTTGTAATTTTTGTAATTTTTGTAATTTTTGTAATTTTTGTAATTTTTGTAATTTTTGTAATTTTTGTAATTTTTGTAATTTTTGTAATTTTTGTAATTTTTGTAATTTTTGTAATTTTTGTAATTTTTGTAATTTTTTGTAATTTTTGTAATTTTTGTAATTTTTGTAATTTTTGTAATTTTTGTAATTTTTGTAATTTTTGTAATTTTGTAATTTTTGTAATTTTTGTAATTTTTGTAATTTTTGTAATTTTTGTAATTTTTGTAATTTTTGTAATTTTTGTAATTTTGTAATTTTGTAATTTTTGTAATTTTTTGTAATTTTTGTAATTTTGTAATTTTTGTAATTTTGTAATTTTTTGTAATTTTTGTAATTTTTTGTAATTTTTGTAATTTTTGTAATTTTTGTAATTTTTGTAATTTTTGTAATTTTGTAATTTTTGTAATTTTTGTAATTTTTGTAATTTTTGTAATTTTTGTAATTTTTGTAATTTTGTAATTTTTGTAATTTTTGTAATTTTTGTAATTTTTGTAAATTTTTGTAATGTTTTGTAATTTTTGTAATTTTGTAATTTTTGTAATTTTGTAATTTTTGTAATTTTGTAATTTTTGTAATTTTTGTAATTTTTGTATTTTTTGTAATTTTTGTAATTTTTGTAATTTTTGTAATTTTTGTAATTTTTGTAATTTTTGTAATTTTTTGTAATTTTGAAATTTTGTAATTTTTGTAAATTTTTGTAATTTTTGTAATTTTTGTAATTTTTGTAATTTTTGTAATTTTTGTAATTTTTGTAATTTTTGTAATTTTTGTAATTTTTGTAATTTTTGTAATTTTTGTAATTTTTGTAATTTTTGTAATTTTTGTAATTTTGTAATTTTTGTAATTTTTGTAATTTTTGTAATTTTTGTAATTTTTGTAATTTTTGTAATTTTTGTAATTTTTGTAATTTTTGTAATTTTTGTAATTTTTGTAATTTTTGTAATTTTTGTAATTTTTGTAATTTTTGTAATTTTTGTAATTTTTGTAATTTTGTAATTTTTGTAATTTTTGTAATTTTTGTAATTTTTGTAATTTTTGTAATTTTTGTAATTTTTGTAATTTTTGTAATTTTTGTAATTTGTAATTTTTGTAATTTTTGTAATTTTTGTAATTTTTGTAATTTTGTAATTTTTTGTAATTTTTGTAATTTTTGTAATTTTTGTAATTTTTGTAATTTTTGTCGTTTTTGTAATTTTGTAATTTTTGTATTTTTGTAATTTTGTGGTTTTTGTTGTTGGGTAGTTGTTGTTGTTTTTGTGTGTTTGTAATTTTTGTTATTTTTGTAATTTTTGTAATTTTTGTAATTTTTGTAATTTTTGTAATTTTTGTGATTTTTGTAATTTTTGTTTTGTGTAATTTTTGTAATTTTTGTAATTTTTGTAATTTTTGTAATTTTTGTAATTTTTGTAATTTTTTAATTTTTGTAATTTTTGTAATTTTTGTAATTTTTGTAATTTTTGTAATTTTTGTAATTTTTGTAATTTTTGTAATTTTTGTAATTTTTGTAATTTTTGTAATTTTTGTAATTTTTGTAATTTTGTAATTTTGTTAATTTTTGTAATTTTTGTAATTTTTGTAATTTTTGTAATTTTTGTAATTTTTGTAATTTTTTGTAATTTTTGTAATTTTTGTAATTTTTGTAATTTTTGTAATTTTTGTAATTTTTTGTAATTTTTGTAATTTTTGTAATTTTTGTAATTTTTGTAATTTTTGTAATTTTTGTAATTTTTGTAATTTTTGTAATTTTTGTAATTTTTGTAATTTTGTAATTTTTTGTTATTTTTTGTTATTTTTTGTAATTTTTGTAATTTTGTAATTTTTGTAATTTTTGTAATTTTTGTAATTTTTGTAATTTTTGTAATTTTTGTAATTTTTGTAATTTTTGTAATTTTTGTAATTTTTGTAATTTTTGTAATTTTTGTAATTTTTGTAATTTTTGTAATTTTTGTAATTTTTGTAAGTTTGTAATTTTTGTTATTTTTGTTATTTTAGTAATTTCATAATTTTGTAATTTTTGGTATTTTTATGATTTTTGTAATTTTTGTAATTTTTGTAATTTTTGTAATTTTTGTAATTTTTGTAATTTTTGTAATTTTTGTAATTTTTGTAATTTTTGTAATTTTGTAATTTTTGTAATTTTTGTAATTTTTTGTAATTTTTGTAATTTTTGTAATTTTTGTTCTTTTTGTAAATTTTTGTAATTTTGATTTTTTGTAATTTTTGTTATTTTTGTAATTTTTGTAATTTTTGTAATTTTTGTAATTTTTGTAATTTTTGTAATTTTTGTAATTTTTGTAATTTTTGTAATTTTTGTAATTTTTGTAATTTTTGTAAATTTTGTAAATTTTGTAAATTTTGTATTTTTTTGTAATTTTTGTAATTTTTGTAATTTTTGTAATTTTAGTAATTTTAGTAATTTTTGTAATTTTTGTAATTTTTGTAATTTTTGTAATTTTGTAATTTTTGTAATTTTGTAATTTTTGTAATTTTTGTAATTTTTGTAATTTTTGTAATTTTTTGTAATTTTTGTAATTTTTGTAATTTTTGTAATTTTTGTAATTTTAGTAATTTTAGTAATTTTTGTAATTTTTGTAATTTTTGTAATTTTTGTAATTTTTGTAATTTTTGTAATTTTTGTAATTTTTGTAATTTTTGTAATTTTTGTAATTTTTGTAATTTTTGTAATTTTGTATTTTTGTAATTTTTGTAATTTTTGTAATTTTTGTAATTTTTGTAATTTTTGTAATTTTTGTAATTTTTGTAATTTTTGTAATTTTTGTAATTTTTGTAATTTTTGTAATTTTTGTAATTTTTGTAATTTTTGTAATTTTTGTAATTTTTGTAATTTTTGTAATTTTTGTAATTTTGTAATTTTTGTAATTTTTGTAATTTTTGTAATTTTTGTAATTTTTGTAATTTTTGTAATTTTTGTAATTTTTGTAATTTTTGTAATTTTGTAATTTTTGTAATTTTTGTAATTTTTGTAATTTTTGTAATTTTTGTAATTTTTGTAATTTTTGTATTTTTGTAATTTTTGTAATTTTTGTAATTTTTGTAATTTTTGTAATTTTGTAATTTTTGTAATTTTTGTAATTTTTGTAATTTTTGTAATTTTTGTAATTTTTGTAATTTTTGTAATTTTGTAATTTTTGTAATTTTTGTAATTTTTGTAATTTTTGTAATTTTTGTAATTTTTGTAATTTTTGTAATTTTTGTAATTTTTGTAATTTTTGTAATTTTTGTAATTTTTGTAATTTTTGTAATTTTTGTAATTTTTGTAATTTTTGTAATTTTGTAATTTTGTAATTTTTGTAATTTTGTAATTTTTGTAATTTTTGTAATTTTGTAATTTTGTATTTTGTAATTTTTGTAATTTTTGTAATTTTTGTAATTTTTGTAATTTTTGTAATTTTTGTAATTTTTGTAATTTTTGTAATTTTGTAATTTTTGTAATTTTTGTAATTTTTGTAATTTTTGTAATGTTTGTAATTTTTGTAATTTTTGTAATTTTTGTAATTTTTGTAATTTTTGTAATGTTGTAATTTTTGTAATTTTGTAATTTTTGTAATTTTTGTAATTTGTTTGTAATTTTTGTAATTTTTGTAATTTTTGTAATTTTTGTAATTTTTGTAATTTTTGTAATTTTTGTAAGTTTGTTGTAATTTTTGTAATTTTTGTATGTGTTGTGTATTTTTGTGATTTTTGTAATTTTTGTAGTTTTGTATTTGTTGTTAGTTTTTGTTTTTTTTGTAATTTTTGTAATTTTTGTAATTTTTGTATTTTTGTAATTTTTGTAATTTTTGTAATTTTTTGTAATTTTTGTAATTTTGTAATTTTTGTAATTTTTGTAATTTTTGTAATTTTTGTAATTTTTGTAATTTTGTAATTTTTGTAATTTTGTAATTTTGTATGTTTTTGTAATTTTTGTAATTTTTGTAATTTTTGTAATTTTTGTAATTTTTGTAATTTTTGTAATTTTTGTTTGTATTTTTGTAATTTTTGTTTGTGTATTTTTGTAATTTTCTAATTAGTATTTGAGTAATTTCTGTAATTTTTGTAATTTTTGTAATTTTGTAACTTTTGTAATTTTTGTACTTTATGTAACTTTTGTAATTTTTGAAATTTTGTATTTTTTGTAATTTTTGTAATTTTTGTAATTTTTGTAATTTTGTAATTTTTGTAATTTTTGTAATTTTTGTAATTTTTGTAATTTTTGTAATTTTTGTAATTTTTGTAATTTTTGTAATTTTTGTAATTTTTGTAATTTTTGTAATTTTGTAATTTTTGTAATTTTTGTAATTTTTGTAATTTTTGTAATTTTTGTAATTTTTGTAATTTTTGTAATTTTTGTAATTTTTGTAATTTTTGTAATTTTTGTAATTTTTGTAATTTTTGTAATTTTTGTAATTTTTGTAATTTTTGTAATTTTTGTAATTTTTGTAATTTTTGTAATTTTTGTAATTTTTGTAATTTTTGTAATTTTTGTAATTTTTGTAATTTTGTATTTTTTTTAATTTTTGTAATTTTTGTAATTTTTGTAATTTTTGTAATTTTTGTAATTTTTGTAATTTTTGTAATTTTTGTAATTTTTGTAATTTTTGTAATTTTTGTAATTTTTGTAATTTTTGTAATTTTTGTAATTTTTGTAATTTTTGTAATTTTTGTAATTTTTGTAATTTTTGTAATTTTTGTAATTTTTGTAATTTTTGTAATTTTTATGATTTTTGTAATTTTTGTAATTTTTGTAATTTTTGTAATTTTTGTAATTTTTGTAATTTTTGTAATTTTTGTAATTTTTGTAATTTTTGTAATTTTTGTAATTTTTGAAATTTTTGTAATTTTTGTAATTTTTGTAATTTTTGTAATTTTTGTAATTTTTGTAATTTTTGTAGTTTTTGTAAGTTTTGTTATTTTTGTAATTTTTGTAATTTTTGTAAATTTTCTAAATTTAGTGATTTGAGTAATTTCTGTAATTTTTCTAATTTTTGTAATTTTTGTAACTTTTGTAATTTTTGTACTTTATGTAACTTTTGTAATTTTTGAAATTTTTGTAATTTTTGTAATTTTTGTAATTTTTGTAATTTTTGTAATTTTTGTAATTTTTGTAATTTTTGTAATTTTTGTAATTTTTGTAATTTTTGTAATTTTTGTAATTTTTGTAATTTTTGTAATTTTTGTTATTTTTGTAATTTTTGTAATTTTTGTAATTTTTGTAATTTTTGTAATTTTTGTAATTTTTGTAATTTTTGTAATTTTTGTAATTTTTGTAATTTTTGTAATTTTTGTAATTTTTGTAATTTTTGTAATTTTTGTAATTTTTGTAATTTTTGTAATTTTTGTAATTTTTGTAATTTTTGTAATTTTAGTAATTTTTGTAATTTTTGTAATTTTTGTAATTTTTGTAATTTTTGTAATTTTTGTAATTTTTGTAATTTTTGTTTTTTTTTAAATTATTGTTATTTTTTTAAATTATTGTAATATTTTTAATTTTTATAATTTTTGTAATTTTTGTAATTTTTGTAATTTTTGTAATTTTTGTAATTTTTGTAATTTTTGTAACTTTTGTAATTTTTGTAATTTTTGTAATTTTTGTAATTTTTGTAATTTTTGTAATTTTTGTAATTTTTGTAATTTTTGTAATTTTTGTAATTTTTGTAATTTTTGTAATTTTTGTAATTTTTGTAATTTTTGTAATTTTTGTAATTTTTGTAATTTTTGTAATTTTTGTAATTTTTGTAATTTTTGTAATTTTTGTAATTTTTGTAATTTTTGTAATTTTTGTAATTTTTGTAATTTTTGTAATTTTTGTAATTTTTGTAATTTTTGTATTTTTTGTAATTTTTGTTATTTTTGTAATTTTTGTAATTTTTGTAATTTTTGTAATTTTTGTAATTTTTGTAATTTTTGTAATTTTTGTAATTTTTGTAATTTTTGTAATTTTTGTAATTTTTGTAATTTTTGTAATTTTTGTAATTTTTGTAATTTTTGTAATTTTTGTAATTTTTGTAATTTTTGTAATTTTTGTAATTTTTGTAATTTTTGTAATTTTTATAATTTTTGTAATTTTTGTAATTTTTGTAATTTTTGTAATTTTTGTAATTTTTGTAATTTTTGTAATTTTTGTAATTTTTGTAATTTTTGTTATTTCTCTATTTTTCCGTTAGTTGGTTTATTTTTGATTGTGAAAAAAAATTAGACACTCTTAATCATGTCCCATTCAGCATAAATTTTGTACAAATCATTGTTTCGTTTTCGTTGTTATCTGATATGTACAGGAAATCCAATAAAACATTCTTGCTTGAAATGGCGAATGTTTTACGTCGGTTTTTCAACTTCCAAATTTCAAAATGTATTTGTGTACATGACATAAGATATGTTCTGTGAATTAGAGAGTTCAGGAACTGAAAGGAAACTCTTTGTTCTGTGTTCGTTAACCAACAGAAATTATAATAGAGAGAAGATTATATTAGAAAAAAACAATTGCATTTTTTAAATATTTTATTCTTCAAATACACAGCATTGTTTTTTAATCCAAATATGGCCAACATTTTCAAATTTCAAATTCAGGTTATACTTTCAGTTTAGTACTTTTTGAAGATCAGGTGTTTTTATTATCAATTTGAATATTATTACAGTGTAAAGTCTTAAACAATCACAAAAATTTCCTAGCTTTTATAAAAAATATTTGGTAAAAAAATTCAGTAAACCGTTTCTAATTTAATGTAAATTAATTTAAATTTAAATTAATTTGTTAGAAAATTTTCAAGTGATTTAAATTTCAACAGGAGACATTTTGAACTCAAGCCTCAAGCAAGTTTATGTTTCTATATTCATTATGGCGACATCCTAACTTTAGCTTACTCTTTCACCTCGCCAGAACGTTACCTTATTTATGGACGCACTCTCTTTTTTATTTTTTTTCGAGAGGATTTTAAATAACTTGGAATTGTAATGGAAAAGTACCTATAGTATTATATTAAATTTAAACAGTTGTGTACAGATTTTGATTTACCCCCTCTTTTTAAAAATCGTGTGTTTAAGCAAATATCCTAAATGAAAAACACAATCAGTTAATTGTTCTGAGAAAATCACAAACAAGTGACTGGCATATAGTTTTATAAAGACGTTGTGAAAAATTGACGCTCGATGTTCGTTGTCGGTTTAAATTTGTTGTTTCATCAACAAGCCCCGGTGCATCCCATCATGCAGAGATGGTTGAAATCTTTTTCTTGTAGGAAAAAACCTACGTGTTTTTGCAGCATTATATCCAACTGGGAGACAGTAAGCCACAATGTGTTGGAAAATATGCACGATATGTATGTAGAATTGGGTGGCGGGCGGCTGCTGAACATTGCGATGATGGATATTTCCAAAAACATTCAAAAACCAGCATGCAACCGAAAAACTGTTCAACTCAGAGACTAGCTGACTGGCTGACTGATTTGTGCGCAGCACCATGAGGATCTTTCCTGGCAAGGCACGTGCTAGTGCTTCAGGAACTGCTCGTAGATCTTCTGGTTGAGCCGTGTGTTTGAGGGGAAAACCGACCTTAGCGATCCATAGTAACAGCCATAAATGTCGTATTTGATCGCCATTCGACGGGTCGCCGCTGCGGGAAGACAGTTAAACAAAACAACATCAACTAGCCGCGTACGAGTTTGAGTCGTGAGTTGATGGATGTTCCATCGTTTCCGTTTGTACTTTTGCTTACCTACAACATACTACATAGCTAGGCACCTAACACTCTAGATATGTAGTGTAGATACGTCCCGCTATGGATCTTGTTTGACTTTTCTCCATTTCCCGAAAAACAAAACTTCGAAGAAAAAGCGGCGGATGCACGGCTGGAAGATCGCCTCCTTCCCTGGGTCGCCTCAGCTCAGCAACTACTATCAAGCAACACTCACTTTGAGGAACTTCTGTTCTCTGTCTCTGTTTCTGTCCCCGCGCGCCGTCTTCCCAAACTCGACGGACGGATGAGATTATATGGATGGCAAAGACATTTCAACTGCCGGAGGTGCCACTGGATTGTGAAATAAATGTAACGACAGATATCTGGAATTACATCCTCCCTGTGCCGCTTTTTGGTCGTCACGCTTAGCAGCCAGCGACACATGTAATAATATTTATAGACTATTATTATTGAACAGGTACGGAACAGAAGTGCTTCTGGTTTTACAGCTGTAAAATTTGGTGAGCGTGTGATTGAAGTGTACTGCGTGTAAACAAATTTTATGCATACTTCCTGAATCTCTTACTTTGAACACTGCACCATCATAAGTCAAGTAACCAATAACAGCAAACTCAAAGAAACAGGAAACCCGTTAATTTTAATTAGAAAAATTATTTTCAAAGCCTCAATTTTTTTTTCAATCTATTAAGAATCGCAGGAATAAATGTTCCAGTTATAACATTTTAAACCCTAAGTTTTCAAAACAGTTTAATAATACTAACCACGCATTTCCGAGTCAAGCTGTTGAAAGCGAATAAAAATTCCTGGGGACATTAAAACCCGCCAAAGGTTTAACCTCAATAAAATATATGTTGACAATCTTATTTTTGTCCTGGCGATCAACCGAGAATGGGGCAAGTCGGCAAGTTTTTAGCGAGAAATAATAACAACCGAGAGCCGTTTCACTTCACAACTGCCAGACTGTCTCGCACTGCGAAATGAAGAGTGAAAACTGTCGGTTGTTTTTCCTTCTTTTGTTTTTCGCCTGTTGTCATTCGATGACAACAGAAGTGAGGAAGATTGAAAATGTTACTGAGCCAAATGTAGGCTAGTGAATAATTATGAAACATTAACATTTCATATGTGATTTGTTCGTTTTTAAATATCTATAAAACTGTTTTAAAAGAAAATCGATCAGAAGTTTCCTTATTTGAATTTACTAACGTTCTGATATTTATCAAAAACTTGATAATAGTTTACGAGAATAAAAAACAAGCACGAATTGTACACAGGCTGTACAAAGAACTAATTGATTTGGTGATTTTAAACCTAACCTAAAAGTCCACTCAAAAACTCATTGAAAAGGTTAGCTAAATGGATAGAATATGAATATGAACACACTCAAGGTAACCTGAAGGATTAAACACTACAGAACATACATAAATCAACCGCAGTGTAGGGTCTGTGTCGGCAATATGTATCGGAACTGTAGCCTCAACGATACATAAGGGTCTAAGCGAGTTTAAACAATGTTAAAGGTTGAAACGTTGCTAGAAGTTTCGGTACACTGCAAAAAATACACATTTAAAGAGTATGTTTTTCCACACATACCATTTTAAAATTGTTCTACACATTAATTTTATATTGTTCAAATAATAATCATTTGCAACACATGCAAAATATATTTATTAAATTTAGCATGTATGTATATGGTAAAAAAATAAAAAAGTATGAACAGAAAAAATAAGCGTGCAGCGAAAACTTTTCGAATCAAAATGGCGACTGGCAGAGCGACAGAGTTCGCGTCGCTTGTTTTAAAAGAATTGCAGCTACCGGAGGAAGCTTTGAAAGTGTTCGGTAAGTGTATAATGATCGATTTGAGATTAAGTTTGTTTGATGCATTTTATTTTTTTCCATTTCAGGAGACCAGTTTGGTGTGAAGCGCCTCGTCGAAGTTTCCCGGAACGAAATTGTTTCGCTTTTCGCCGAGTCCTCCCCCGGTGAGCAAAATAAATTGCTGTGGAATGTGGAAGAAATTTTCCGTCGAATAGCGGAGTGGCGACAAAAACAACCTCAGCTTTTCAAATCAACCAACTTTTGGATGTGCTAAGGACATTTCGTCATTACAGCGACGAATGCGGGCATCAGTTGGTAAGTTCTCTATTTTAAGGCTGATTCACATAAGAGATAGTGTACGTGTAAAATTTCGTCTAAATCGTAACATAACAACATAAGTTTATAGAATTAACAGGAACGAAATAAGAAATTATTCCCAACTAGGTATGTTGTTTTGTTATATTTGTGCGAAATTAGATTGTCCACTGTACAATTACTAAAATATTAAATAGAGTTTTTCGTTTCATTTTAGGTTGATATAGATTTCCGATTATTGAGCGTTGGCCATCCATACGGTTTTCAAAGGTGGGATAACCTTATACCAGCTTTAACAAATTATGTCAACAGGCAGTATAGCGACGAGTTATCGAATAATCTTTTTCATCATTTACGTTTGGAAACATCTAATTCGAGTAAGTATTAGCAAATAAATTCTATCAATTTATATTTATATTTATAAACCCGACAATACTGAATCCGAGCTTAAGCTCAAGTAGTTTTTGCAGAATAGCGACCTTTCAGGTTCTAAATTCTGATGATTCTAATTCAGATTCCGATTTTAGAATCAGATTAAGCTTTTCGATTAAGGTAACATGCAGGCTTCAGATAAAATTAAAGATTTAGATTTCAGACTAAGTATTCAATTTCAAATTCCGATTCCAGAATCAGATTCAGATTTAAATTTCATATTCAGATTCCGATTTCAGAATCAGATTCAGCATTAAGATTCATATTTCAGAATCAGAATTAGGATTCAGGTTAAAATTTTAGATTCAGATTCCGATCTCAGAATCATGCAGATTTAGTATTCAGGTTACAGATACAAATTAAAGATTCAGAATTCGAATCAGAATTCAAATTAAGATTCCGATTTCAGAATATAGATTCAGGTACAGAATCAGATTCTGAATTCAGAATCAGCTTTTAGATTCCGATCTCAGAAACAGATTCAGAATTAAGATTCAGATTCAGAATTAAAATTCAGGTTCAAATTTCATTTTCAATTCAAATTCAATTCAGATTCAGATTTTGATTTCAGATTCCGATTTCAAATTCCTATTCCGATTTCAAAATCAGATCTCAAATTCAGAATTAAGATTCAGATTCAAATTTGAAATTCAGATTTCAGACTTAAAATTCGAATTCAGATTCCGATATTATATTCAGATTTCAAATTCAGATTCAGGATTAAGATTCAGATTTCAGATTTATCTTTCACAATCAGATTTAAGATTCAGATTTCGAATTCTTTCAGCTTTATTTTAAATTTCTTGATTTAGTGATTTGATGGAAAAGCCGCCTTAAAAAGGGCTCTGACTCCTACCAATGTTTTGAAATAAAAACTTACTTTGAAAATTGTAAAATTAAATTAAATAGTCAATTTCGTTTTTTACAGATGTTAAAATTTGCTCAATTTTGCTGTGTTGAACAATGTTTTCAAACCAACAAAAGTAACCCGAGATTTCAAGCCTAAAGTTCTCTTTGCGCAAGAAGATATCATACTGTTTGCTTCAACGGACGACGATATTAAGCAGAAAATATCAGAAAAGGAAACAACGTACTGTAAATTAGGATTTCCAGCAACGCCAAAGTTAGTTTTCCGTGGAGAAAATGCCTGGACACTTGCCCGTACATTCGAGTTACACTTCAGGGATATCGTGTATCATCTCGATTCGGTTGCTGGTGTTGTTGACACGTCTGTAAAATAGAATTCTGTTTTGGATTGAACTGCTCGCCAGTTTGCAGGCTACTGTGGATTTTTATAAGGTCATAAATATGTGTATGAGATTCACGTTCCGGAACAGTACGACTGTATTGAAACATTGAAAAGTATTTTGGATAGGTCATAATGTTTATTTGTACTATTTAAAATTGTCGCCAAGAGTTTACATCATCACTTACTTTTTTCAATCACCTAAAAGAGTTGCATAAAACTCCGAGAACGTTTCGTTACCAATGTTCGTTCAATAACTGTCAACAAGTAGCATCGAACTGGTACACATTCAAACGGCATGCTTTGGCGCATGATACTTCCTACATCAGCAGCAGTATTTTAACCCATAATTATTCACGCAGTCCTGAACAAATCAACTGGAGTCAGCGAATAGACACCTCAGCACCTACCTGTGAAAATTCACCGGATCCAGATAACCATGCGCTGGAGGCAGCTCAACGGTATACATCTTCGATTTTAAATATAGAAGAAGGAGCTGTAGCATTTACGTTAGAATTTCATAGAGAAAATAATTTGTCAAGGGCAGACATCCATAAAATCCAACAAAATGCCGAATGAATAGATTGATTACAGAGAAAATTGAAGCATTGATTTCATCCGTGTCCTGCGCAGCACAAATTGAATTTGAACTAAAAGGTTATTTGTATAGGATGCAAAATACCTTCCATCTGATAAGTTCGAATTATCGGTTTTTAGGCGCTTATCGATGAATCTGGTCAGAATGCCAATAACGGTTGTCAGAGAAAAAAATCAGATTATAACATGTGATGAAACATATCTCATCAAAGTCAAAGCTATCTAGTACACACAGATATCGAATTCCAAATAAAATATTTTTTTAATTGTCAGTATGTACTTACAAAAACTATAGAAAACACTAGAATCTTAGAAAACAGCAATAGCATTAAGAATATAAAAAGTGGATCTGTTTGGATGAATGTAAAATCAAAATATCCTAACGAAAATTTAATTCCCATATAACTTTTTTCTGATGAGTTCGAAATTAACGATACGCTCAGCTCTTACAAGAAGCATGTTATATCAGGCTGCTACTATTCATTCCCCACTATTCCAAAAGAATTTGTTAGAAATTGCGAAACATATTTCTTGCTTCTGCAATAAAAAAACTGACATTAACGAGTTAGGTTTGAACAAGTTATTCGAGCAATTGATAACACTGTTTAAAAAAAATTGAAGAAAATGTAATAATATTTGAAAACGATGGAAAAATAACTAAACTTCGCTTCGTGTTATTTCTTTTGCGAGGAGATAATTTAGGGATGCACAATATGCTGCGAGTAATGACTTTCAATGCGAATTTCTACTGTAGATTCTGTAAGCGGAATAGCTTAGAAAGCCAAGTCGATACTAAGGAACATAAAGAATACTTGCGTACAAAAAGCAGTCCTATAATGAGGATGTAGCTATGAACAAACCTTCCGAAACCGGAATCAAAGGTGATTCTGTTTTAAATAAGTATAAATTAAATATGAAATGTTGTAATAAAACTAATAAAATTGCTATCAAAGATATTTATTTATTTATTTAGTAATTATTCCTTAAAATCCTATGAAAAATAAAAACAAAATGAGCTAAAAGAACCTATATTCACTATTAAATTATATTTTTGAAGCTCATGGGAATTATTTGGCGCTTTTTTAAGTTTTATATGCTTAATTTCATAATTTTCATGTTAAACGTATACATTTTATGTGTCACACTTAATTTCCATAAGTGATATTTGTTATATGAGAGACACGTCATTTGTATATGTAAAGCATATTGCAAAAATCTATATAGGCAGACACATAGTCCCAATGTGTCGATTTTTTGCAGTGTACGAGTCTAGGAAGTTTGATATTTTTAGAGTTTGTTTTGATTAAGTCGTTTGAGCCACCCGACGTGTTTCGAGAAAATCACTGTTGAAGTTTTGTAACCATTTTTTAATTCTACTATTTAAAATATTTCTCGAAAATGTCTTTAGAAACGAAAATAGATGAGAACTAGGCTAGTGTATTCGATTCAGACATACATTTAGTTGTCCGAGTAGACATGTTCTAACGACTTATGGCATTGCATGATTGGCTCAAACGTCGTTTTGCATGCTGAATGAATTTTATCTCAAAACTGTATTTCATGTGTCAAAAAACATTACTATCAGTTACAATTTCGTTTCAAGAACTCAAGTTCTTACATGTATGGCATAATCGTAATTATTGGAATGTGTTTTAAAGGAATTCTCCATGTGCAAATCACCTTAGTATAGAGCAAAAAAAAAAGAGGACTTACGTTTGAATCCTTGGAGCGATGAATTGATTATGATGATGATGATGGTCCACCTCCACTCCCCCGTACATGGGATTTGGGCTAGTTATCTTATTAGATATTTTACAGTCTTTAGCCATACGTAAGTTCATTATCCATCACTTTATTCATTTTTAACTACCCATGTAAGTCCATTTTGATTTTTTTACTGTTCGTGCTACTACTATCTTTGTTTCAACTTTTGAACAGGGACCATCTGGGTTAAGGGTTATTTTGGGAAAAGTCCCGCCCACACACATATGAGTCCAAGAAAGGGTTTTACCGCGTTCCAAATCGCGCCTATCCTCCGTATAGGTCCTCGCGGGTGATATGCGCTCTACGGAATCTGCGGTTCCTACGAAACGCTTTAAGTTTTATTGGCAGCCACTGTGGTTGAAAAAATATAAAACTAAAAATCAGTCTAGTCATAAAAGATACGCATTGAACTTACCTCACAACAAATAGAAGAAGTTTGTATAGTTATTCTGGTTGAACAACTCTCACAAACAATTTCTGTCCAAATTTTTAAACTTTGCATCACTCGCCGCTGCATTTTCTGCGAAAATGCATAGATAAGGTCCTAAAAACCAACGAGTCGAACAGGTTATTTTACGACGTTTGTTTCGCACGCCAATCCAGTGCAATGCAAAAAGTCGCAAAACCAAATTGCACGCGAAAATGAGAAAGTCATCATATGTCCTAAATTCAAACCATTTTGTAGAATTTATTCATTGATCAAATGAAACTAAGTTTTTTTTCTAAGATAGATTACATGTTCATCAATCGTTTGCAGCCAATAATTTTATTTACATTGGTTCATACGACGTAATCGAAACTAACTCTAGATTTCTTCGAAAAGTGACGTCGTTATGTTTGTTCGACTATCATTTTCTCTCGTGATTTGAATCTGATCGCACAAGATCAGCAAGTTTTCGTTGATTATAGCACGCTACGAATAAATATTCGTCGTGACAATCTCATTTCCAACATTGGCAGCGTTTAAAGATAAATGTTGCCTACGCCTTAACATGATCCTGGGGCAGACGAAGATAGAATGATAGGCCGATCCCTTTGCTACAGTAATAACATATTGCTTGCTTGACCCATGCCTCGAAAGGAACTGCGTCAGGTAGAAGTTGACCTTCCGATTTACCCAGTCTCAAACTTGCAGGATAAGCCTATGACCAGCTAACATGAAATAGTAATAAAAATGATAATCCAAATCGATTAGTAAGACATTTTCAATAATCATCGTAAACAAGTTGATATGGAGTGATTTTCTATCATTCATTTACGACAAGCTTTTCCCAAAAATAGTTGAGTCAGATAGCAGTTTAGTCAATTCGTAAATATGTCTTATAAAAGTTGGGAATATGCAAATTCGACATTTACGATTTGGTGAACTGATTTACGATAAACGGGCTGTCTATCGATTGAAACTTTATTCGATATCTCTCTTTCTTCCTTTGACCGGTTCGTAAAAAGAAAATCTCACCTATAGAGCTACAGCGTGGATCATATCAACTGATGAGTTGGCATCGTGGTAAGATACCGGACTGCGAACTCAGAGGAATAGAGTTTAAATTTTGTTTGAGGATTTTTTTTTCGTTTTACTCAAATTACTTAAAATCGTTTATTTTGCATTCTGTGGGGAAATCGAATCGTTGTTATCTTGTCATTGTAGATAAATCGCCCCCACTTTTGTATCTATATGATATTTTGGTAAGTTTAATACAATCTTTTCATCTGGTATAATTGTTTGAATAATTCTGTTGTTCCTGCGATATACCTTCTTAAATGTTTGCTGGGTGCGTCCATCTAGCGTTGTTCGATGGTTTCCATGCTTCTACAATTTTAAAGCTTAGTTCTTTTAGAAATGGGACAGTTACGAATACCTGTATCTCAAAAACCATTCGTTTGATCGATATACTTTCTATGAAGGAAATGAAGGTAATCCTATGATAATTAATGAAAAAAATTGAAAAAACATTTTTTTTTGTAGAAAAAAAACTTTATTCTTGGTACCTCCTATCGGCTGGCGCACACTTTTTGCGGTTATAATATTGATCAATTTTTTCAACTTTTTCTTCGTCTAATCGGTATTCTAGGTGATTGCATCCTTTTCCTTCAATTTCTGCTACTTTTCGATCCAATACTTCTCTTTTGAAAGAAACTTAGGGCTATTTAGTGGATATAGCTGTTCGAAATTAACAAAACTTGATTATTTTTGAGCCACTTAAAAGCGATTTCAATGGAATTTCTGCTGGTAAAACCAGACAATAACGAAGTAAAACCACTTAAAACCATCATGAGATTAACATTAAAGTATAATTGGTTAATATAAATCGCAGGTTGCTAAAGGTACAGACAAGATTACTCTTTTTGGGCTTTTAAAAATAGCAAAAAATAAAGTTTTCGTTTTGAAACATGTTGTTTTTTTCCACAGGAGCAGAATCTTGGCAAATCATTATATTTTATACAAAACAACCTGCAAATACATACTTTAATATGCTTGGGACCTTACCACGAGCAGACAGGTTATGGGATTCAAACGCTATTATTTGTTTGATATAGGGTTTTTCATAAGTTTTGTTCCCCATCAGAAATCATCTGTCTTATAGCCTCGGTACCGGCTATACAGCTTACGAACTCTGGAACTAGCAAAAAATTTTTGGTTGAGGTTAGGTCTGCATGATTCATAACGAGGCAACACTTTCAGCTTATCGGAGAAAAATAATTGCTGGACATTTCAGCAATCTACACTAAGTTTTTTGCTTATTCAATATTAAAAATTATGGTATAAGACTTGACTTCCCTGATGACCCTTAACCGTAGTTGCCGATCATGTCCTTTACTCCAATGCTTAATTTGAACTTTGTGGACTTTTTTGACAGTCTTTGCATACTTTTCCACCACTCACACACGGTAATTATTGGAATAATCAACAGTTTAGTCAGCTATAAATTTGATAATGATGATTTTTGAAGGAAACTGTGCCAAATATATTTTTTCTATTTCTCTTTCATCGTAAATATCTCAAAAACGCGTGAATTTAAAATTTTGAAAAAATAGGTCGGTAATTACTTTTTACAGGCAATAAAATGCTGCAATATACGATTACACGTAAATGAGCTATCAGCAAAAGAAAGTGTCCCATTTCTAAAAGAACTAAGCTTTAGTATTAACGCTGTTCGTTGAGATTTACACACTCCTCAAACAGTTTTACTTCGGAACACGCCTTATCTCCACCGGAGTGATGTCTATGGAAATGTCAGCTATGACAAAAGCTGAATCGGCCGAGACGGTTTTGTATGCACAGAAAACTCGCATCAGCCGATGTATGCTCGGTAATTTCGATCTATTAGGCTCTTCCTCTATGATGGAGCTTCTCCGCTTCTCCACTTTGCTTCTCCGTATCTTAGTTTCGACAGCGCTACGCTCCCAAGAAGATGGCTATTGCTACTCTTTGGACCATGGCAGTTCGACATAATCCAATGAGTGGATGAGTTTCGACTTAGACATGCGTCAAACACTCATGCGGTTGACGACCATTACTCCGAGGTATGTATTTTAACTGCTGTTTCGCAGATGTAGTGGTCTTCAACAGCAATATCCATTTGTGGCACAATTATTTCGGTTTTAATGTGGGCTATTTCTATGCCAATATTTCTACAGACACCATATTACAAGGTCTTTTAAATGCTCGATAGTTTAACTGTTGATCATGAGTACGATATTGGCCGCGAACCAGATTGCCTGTGCGCTTGTTGATAGTTCAGCGTGAACACCTCATTAAACATGGAACTCCGGTTTCGGTTTCGTAGGTCAATAGTCGGTTTTCGAAGAAGCTTCCTATTTCCCTGTAGAGGGTACTGGAAAGCGCTTTGGCAAAAGCGCTCCAGCTAGCGTTGTTGAAAGCAATGTTAACGTCGACCGTCACAAGCGCATTGATGAATGCTTGTCCGCTTCTTTCGGTATACTCGTGTTTCTTACTCTGTCACCATTCAGATGTTATTTGATAGACCGTCTTTCGAACCATTTGGATGGTATCCACTGTAAATATGTATATCTTTCCAATATATTAAATAGTTTACCAAGAGTAATTAGCAAAAAAAATTGGTCTCTTTTCGAGGCACTTATGTAGTAGCATCACTCTGCAAGTATCTGGAATGGTCTGTCATTCACCACTGGATTTGGATTTCCGTCCGGACCTGAGGCCTGCGGTGAGCAACTCTCTTTGCGATATGCTCTAGCAAATTCCTTGTTCGTTACTGGCTCGACATCGTGTACTCCCGCGTCGTAAGGAATTAGTGGTCACTGCGTCGAGCAATGCTACAAGAAATAGGACACAACAATCTCCTTCAAACCATCCGGAAGCTTTTTGATCGGCGTGTAAATTGCTTGTCCTGGTAGCTCACTAGAGTAATACCCTGGCTGCTCGATAAACAGCACGTTTCTCGGGCTTCGAGCTCACCGTCTGTTTTCAGACAGCTAGCACGAAGCTCAGCAATTTTTAGGTCCACCAGGAAGTTTGTAGTTGTCAACTTTTGGGTTTACTACTTCTGGGCATGCTTAAGTCGTTGTTATCATTTCCATAAGCTAGTCAGCATTTTGGACCTGTTTTTCATCTTTGCTCTTGGACCGACGCCTTGCTACCAACCACAGAATTTGTGGCTGTGCTTGAAAACGTCACACATTTTCTAGTAAATATCAACTTTTAGTGATGAGTTCGTAAAGGTGACATCAACCAGTGACTCTCTGGTGTTCCATGCTTACGATCAATGTGACACATCTCCAGTCTCACGAAAGCATCTGGTAAACTACAGCCTCAAGAGATATTGCACCGACTAACAGTGGTCAAATCCACAAAAAGCTGGAAAAAAAAGTCTAATATTTAAGTCAGCGACTACAAATTTAATTATTCATGATTCAAATCTTTAACATTCAAGGAAAGTTTTGATGTAATTAGATATTTTATATGACTTTTTATACACATTCTATGGAACAAACAAGAACGACCCCGATCAGGAGAGGAAAACAAAATTATATCAAGATGAGATATTTTGATGCCCAATTATTTTCTATCAAAAAAAGCTATAATTTAGTACTCATAGGATGTTAGAATATCTCAAATTATAACAAAAAACCCATACATAAAATTGTATGTATGTATGTATGTACTAAATTATATCAATTTTTGATATTATTTGAACAAGGTTATATCTCATTCAGATAGAACATTTTGATATTGAGCAGAACAAAATCCTCATCATGATAAATATGAATATGAATGAATAGTTCGATTGTTTTTGAAAGATGTCATAAATTGTTTGCCTAAAACAACGACGGTGCGACTGCTCCAGTTCACAGCCGAAGCGTTATTACCTCATCTTTTAACCCTCATCAGTCCCTAAAATTTTAACCCGCCACAGTCCCTGCACACTAAGAATGCAATTTCTCTCCTCGGGATAATGACTCTCCGAATCACAGGGAAACTGGTTAATTCATACGAGCTTCGAAAGGGAACCCTCCCGAATCTCGAGACGCTCGACTTTTCCTGAAATCTGGGACAAAAATTCCATGAATGCACAGGTACTCGAACAATCGTCCTGTAGCACGGGGAAACTTCAGCTGTCAACCGTTTTCTTTCGCGCTTTTTTTGCGGTTGGTTTGGTTTCTTCTCTTTCACACCTGTGAAAATCGCGGAACGTTTTTTCTTGCATCTACCGTTTTTATTTCAATCGGGTGGCCGGTACTCGCGTGTATAGTTATAATTTCTTGGATGAAAGTAAAATCGGTGAACAGCACAACCTAATTAGTATGGTGCTTATGGGCAACCGGGACCGGGAAAATGATTGATGCAGCTATGGATAATCAACAGGAGCGCTATTCGAACGAGGCTAGTTCAACTCGGGCCCAAGATTCCTTCCTCCGTTTTGGTATTTTGGTTGATCGGCTTGCTCACAATGGCCCCGGAATGCAAGATCTTGAATTCCAGGTTTTCACGGCCATCGGTAGGTTTCACTGTCAACAGGCGTTTAGTGAATATTACATGAAAATATTTTTTTTTTCACAGAGAAAGTGTCCCGCCTGTGTGTTCTGTTGCGGTTGTTTATGTGTCGCATTTTTTTTGAATTCGGAACGTAAAAATGTGTAATGCGTTGATGAAAATATTTAAAAATAAACTTAATTTTTTGTGACAATTGTGTTTTTTTAATTATAAAAAGAAATAAGAAGCAGGGGGAGGATGCCTAAATTCACAGAAAATCCCAGGGGAAAGCCGTTTCGAACGCACAGAAAAACTTCAAAAGTCCTGCAAATTACAGAAGAACACGGATTCGAGCATACAGGCCAATTTGACAGTTGTTTTCCTGAGCACTTTTTCTGTCCCGAGATTTGTCCTGTAATTTCAGCTGTTGAAAATACAGGACAAAATCGTCCCGACCACAGGAGAAAAGATTAAGTGTGTGGATTGTCAATTTGACACTCCTGACCAGACTTGTAAACCATCGACATTTTCTCTGACAGTCGCACAGCCTGCTTTTATCAGTATCATTGTTCGTGCCATCAAACGAATGCGACCGAAAACTTGCCGAACAGTCGACTACCATCAAACGAAACGACATTCATTCTTCTCTGTGTTATTGTCGAACGAAATTTCGTGTCTTGGTACACGAGAGGGATAATTTGATGGTCAAACAACCATCATTCCCGACAGTTTACGACATCGCCTATCTCTTTCACGCAGCAGAACTTACAGACTCAATAAGCAAATGCAATCTTTTCTATTCACTCCCTCCTGTTGAAAAAAAATTGGTCACTCTGCAGCGCCGGGTGATGTTTGGATGTGTTGGTCGAACAATGTGGAATAATTATCTCGATTATCTACGCAAGATGGATGAAAGTCAAACGACTAACCACAAAAAAGATCAAAATTTCATTTGACATTTTTTTGCTCTCCGATCAAACGATTGCGCTCTCCACGATTGTGACGAACGATGTGTGGTGGTTGTCTCCGGAAAAATTCAAACGATGGTGACCACTTACAAGCCTGCTCCTGACCTGATTAAACTTTCTTGTTTCGCAACCGATATTTCCAAAATTCATAGTTTTGGAAACCTTGTAATGTAATTCAAATATGTTTTAAAACATTTTTCACCTACAACACTACAGTTTTTCGTTATTTAAAGTCTAAGAAAAAAATCCGAAGAAACATGCTTCGGAAAAAAGACTGTAGATCAGCTATGGAATGTTTAAAAAAAATTTACTTAATGACCAAAAAAGCTGAAGATAGAAACTATACGTTGCACATAAGGGTATATATTTTTTAAATTTTTTTTTGAGATTTTGACCACAACAATGTAAAAAAGTGGTGTAAAAACCGTACTTTTCAATCAATGAACCATCAAAATTGATTAAGGCACACCAGATAAATTTTGAAAAGAGGATTGAACGATTGACGTTATTTGACACATTTTTCTATATTTAGATTGTCAAAATACGAAACACAGAATTTTTGACCAATTTTCAAACGTAAGTAGCTGTTTTTTTTAACCTTTTGTCAATTTGAAATTTTTCAGATTTTCTTGCACTTAAATTCAACCTTGCACTGGATTTTGAGTATATTAGATTTCCGCAATAAGTAAATTTTATCATATCGAATGGTCATAAGGCCGAATGGTTGTTTGGTCGAATGGTTTTAAGGCCGAATGTATGTCAGGCCTAGACATTCGGCCGGAGGCCAATGTATGTATGTATGTATAATCCATCCAACGACCCCCTGAGCTGGCAGGTATGTTATGCAAAAGAGCCAATATTAATCCATTTGATTAAAATTGTTCAATCGCGGGTGCTGGTGGTGTTAGCTCTATTGAAATTCCAGTAACCCATTTCAGAATGGCACCTGCACATCCCGAGGCTACTTTCATTGCCAATAAGCCCCGTCCAATCATAGCCGCATGACCAAATGGGTCATGTAATTATGATTAGTCTTTCCATCTTTTATTGTTGACATATCTAGGAACTTCATAAATATAATCGCCAAATTATATAAACTTAGCACCCTAAAACGTCCAATAAAAGATGGACATGTATTTAGTTTATGATTTCAGTAGTTACTATTATGGTATAGATGAAGATAAATAATATGGGTGAAAAAAAAAAGTTAAAAAAAAAAAAAAAATTATCAATGGTCGTAAGAGTTGGAAACTGGAATATAGCTATCGTATTTTTCTGGAAAAAAAACATGGTTAATAAAACATTCGATGCATAAATTGTTCGAAATTTCTCCTTTTCTACTTGTTATTCATTCTGTGGCGATCCAGCTGAAAATCTTAAGGATTTACAAATATTCATATTATAATGTTAATATAATAACTGTATATTTTTAAGAATCTGAAACTATTTATATATAAGCCAAAGCATAAAATTTTATAAGATATAGACTATTGTTGTGAATTGGAGTTTTTTTTTGCTATAAGGAAGCTTTAATAATTATCAGTAATATTATGTTGAACAAATTCTGGTTTAAGTTTGTTTTTTTTTTGTTTTTGAGGAATTTTATACACTGTGTTATTCATGTATGTATGTATGTATGTATGATCCATCCAACGACCCCCTGAACTGGCAGGTATGTTATGCAAAAGAGCCAATGTTAATCCATTTGATTAACATTGTTCAATCGCGGGTGCTGGTGGTGTTAGCTCTATTGAAATTCCAGTAACCCATTTCAGAATGGCAGCTGCACATCCCGAGGCTACTTTCATTGCCAATAAGCCCCGCCCAATCATAGCCGCATGCCCAAATGGGCCATGTAACTATGATTAGTCTTTCCATCTTTTATTGTTGACAAATCCAGGTACTTCATATATATAATTGCCTAATTATATAAACTTAACACCCTAATATGTCCAATAAAAGGCGGACGTGTATTTAGTTTGAAATTTCAATTATGAGTATAATTGCTGTAAGAATGAAGATAGATAACAAGGGCTGGTCAGAGGGACTGGAAGCTGAAATATACCAAATATAATATTGATGCTGAAAATTAATTATTAGTAATAGACTATCAGATGCATGGTTCTTTTCATATTTTGCTTTTTAAATATCAAGCAACTCAGGTTCTGCTTGGTTCAATCTTGTCGGCGGTATCCAACTGAAAACAATTAACTATTAAAAGTTATATTCATGTCAATATTATTGACATTATGGACTCAATAATATAAATATCAATAAACTGAAACTATAAGTGCTATTAATTAACAGTAAGAATATTATTGGAAAAGTTTTTTTTATAAAATTCTTTTTTACAACTATGTCAAATTTCATAGAAATTTAAAATAGACTTTAGTCATTATTATAAATTATATGTAATATTTTTTTAAATTTGAAAAACATAGTAAAATTGTGTTAAATTCATCTGCTGATAATTTCAAACCATTAAATTAATTTTCATATTCTAACTTAATGCATCATCTTCCGAAAAAAAAATTAAATATTACAATTAAATGACACCTGTCTATTTGAAGAATTTTTCACTTAAACTTAATCAAGCACTAAAGGTTTGCTTAACTTAAATCCTAAGAAGAATTAATAAGAAATTATCACTTGTGAGAAAGTGGAAAATCTACACACAGTATTTTAAGTTTATAGATATCAAACCTTGTTACATACAATACTCGCACGTTAACTGGACGTAATGGCTCCGAAAAGGGCGTCTAACTACCGATTGTACGTTGATATCAACAGGATTATCCGATTTTACAGCAGAGGTAACCTGAGCAATTTCTGAATATGGAATTGCCGCTTACGATTCATTGAATATTTTTGGGAAAAAGTTTAATGAGGGATTTTATCTGTGCGAAAATTCCGATTCTCCAATATCAACAGAACTTAAGAGGCGTACGATTAACAAGCGAGTACTGTATTCATAACCTATAAAGCAGCCTTCCAACACATGGATGCTTCTAATATATCATGTATAAATTATACGCATAATTCGCATATTAAAACTGAAAATAAAAATAATTTAAAAGTATCAAAATAAACATATGTTGGTTGGTCCCCTTGTCTAACACGCTTAACTTCAAAATTATAAAATTTCGAGTAGTATGCTTGCATGTAGTAAGCATTCGCTTGCCATCAAATTTGTATGCAAGCTTCCATTTAACTGAAATATTTCACGGTTTGCTGTGAAAACTATAGCGGAAGTTAGAGCGAGTTGTCAGAATTTCCGTAAATTTTTTTTTTCTTGTTTGAATCATTATCATCCCGATAAGCAATACTACCTAACATAAAAATATATGAATACTTTTCGATAGACTAGCCATTTCATCCATAATTAATTTTAAAATCAAAATTGAAGTCGTTTGAAATTTCCTAATAACTTCTGTTTATATTTATGGCAATTTTATTTTCTTATCACTTCATTTTTAAAAAGGCCAATTGTTTACTTAATATGATAATAAAGAAAGGTACAAATATTATTAAAATATAATGACATGCAATATGAAAAACAATATTCTAATGTGTCTAAGACATAACTAAATCATAGATATAGTTGTTGTAGAGATGATATCACTAGGAGGTTTAAGGTTCATGTCACTGGAAAAGCCTTTGAATGCATTTGTTTGAATGATCCTAACTGCAGGTAGCTTATGTGAATTGGCAATATTAATTTTCAATTAAACATAACATAACTGTCCTTATTACACCTCGTGCAATCAGCATCAAGTTCATGAATCCTGTGATCCACCATTAAAGCGTTGAAAATATCATAACTCTTATTTACCACCTCTTGAAAAATGAATAGTTTTGACTTAACCATAGATATTAAATTCACTGTACTGTAGTGAAATGAACCCCCGCTGAATATTAAGATTGAATCTAATTTCCAAGTTTACTAGGTGAAAATGTCTTACCAAATGAAAGATTGCATATCGTTTTTATCAAGTAATTTCAATGCTAGTACAAGAATGATGGTTTTGATCAATTTTCCGAAATGCTTAGGTTCAGTTGAAAAACGCCTGTAAGTAGACAGAAGCTTCTTGAAAACAACCCGCCAAAAGTTGCGTTACTCAAGAAACTTTTCATAGAGCCACAATTTGTATTCAAGCTTGCACAAAATGAAATATTTAATGAACCGTGAAATATTTCCTGCGTACTACGTATCAGCCATCTTAGTTAGACTAATCGGAATTAATATAATAGATAATTCCATTTCGTGACCCATCATAATTTATAGCACGAAATAGAATGAAACTGGGTACTTATCTGAGATAAATCATGAGGATCTCCATCCGCCGGTCGTGTTAGATGGCCCTTCGTCTAATCAGCATGCCAATTTTTATTCGGAGGGCGTAGCGCTGGCCCCATCGTCCAGGTCATTTCGAAAAAAAAAATCACTTGTTCTTTTGGTATACTTCTATCCTTATTGAAGAAATTCACTTCTCTCACGTTGAGAATTGTGAGGCACTAAAGTCTATCTAAAATTATTATTTTTGAAACACTTTTTTCGAATGAAATTTCAAAACCTTTTTGCTAAAAACTATCGAGTACACTTGCGCGGGCAGTGTTGCCTGTCGTTCCTAGACATTCGGCCGGAGGCCAATACGCTGAAAGTTGTTAGACCGAAAGGGTTGTTTAGCCCATTCGGCCTATTGTCCTATTCGGCCGAACATCCTTCGACCTGTTAACCCATTCGGCCTAGCGACCTTCGATCTAACATCTTTCGGCCTATCGGCATTCGGACGAATGTCCGCCTCCCATTCATCTTCATATGATGCTCCAAAGCGAGCGTGGCATCGTTCAAACCTGCTAGAAAAGCTTGGAAAAACAATTGGTACTTTTCACGGCTGCGGGAGCGTCTTAATTGAGCAGCAGATGCCCGACAAAGGAGAAACTGCAGCTTCCACAACCAGACATATAAATACTGTAATTTAATTTCATCCCTACCAACAACGCAGCGCTGAGCTGTTTAATTTCGGAAAGATTGAAGCAAATAGTAGGTATGAATGAATGAACGAATGAATGAAGGGGAATGAAGGTGTCGCGAGCTTGACAGTTTCAAGCGCAGTTCGTTTGTCGCGATCTCTTTTCACTTTTTTGGTCTTAAATTTTTCGACGATTGGGGGACGCTTCATTCGAGATGGTTTTTCCCAATGAAATGACTTTTTTTTTGGCTCCGGGTATGAAAAGTGCAAAAGTGTGTTCTGTTCTGTGTAAACATGGCGAGTTATTATTTTCTCATTTGGGTGATATTAATAAATTTTAATCGCTAACGACACCGTAAGTTATGGGACCAATGTTAGACATGTGCAAACCTGTGGCCAGAATGGTGGGATAAATTTCGTGCGGCTGCTGCTCCTGTCGCGAATATTTTGCTTCTGATTCTGTTCCACATCTTCTGGCTGTTTGGTGTCGTTCGAAAGGAATACTACATATACATATATGAAAGGACAAATTGCACCAAATAAGCAAGAACAAACTGGCCTATTTCGCTCCCGGTGGTGGAGGCCTTTTGGCGCGATCGGAAAAGGCGAATGAAAAATATGCGAGGGTGCGCGAGTCACGTGGTTGATTGGTGTCACCAAGATTGGATATTTATTGCTTATTGGCTTTTGCGTCGTCCCAGATGTGACTCGGTGACATTGGGAAATTCGTTACCGACAAATTGCATTTCACGAGCACCCCGCTTACGGATGGGAACATAAATAATGCATCTTTATTTTGTCTGCAAACATTTTTCGAAAAACAAAGATAAAAAAATTGTTATGTTTGTTTTTCAGTTATAAACTGTGACTTCTTATAAAAGGGATGATTTGGGTAGCTTGACACACAGTAACAGTTTGATTTATGCGTATTTTGGTTCACATTGTTCCATAGAAAGAATAACACAGGTAAAAAAAATTTCACCCACAAAAAACGCACCCAATTTGCAAAACATAGCTTGTGGGGAATCGTGGGCCACATTTTTTAAGGTATCTTGGGCCACCTATATTTTTATGTTTTTCTACAAATTTAGAACTTAAAATACGTTTTTCCTATCTGTAAAGTTTTCTGATGCCAAATGAAGAGTTATGAGTTATTTTGAATTATTTGATCATACACAACTCTCTTTTTTATTTCTTCATCTGAAATTGCTTTAAAATAGGTCAACTCATAGGTTTTAGGTCAACTCATAAACTTTGCACGTTATCTAGACAATTTGTATTTGGTCCCAGTGGAGTGATACAAAGAGAAGAGGGAGGCTCCTTACAATTTTTCGCATAACTCGAGAAGTGATGAAAAAATGGAACCAATAATCTCCCAGGGAGAGGGCCCCAATCAGGTTGCATAAAAAACCAAAGTAAAAACCAAGTAACAAGACGATTTTGCTTGCGTAACTGGAAAAGTAATCAAGCAAATGGATTCCAATTTGACATGGAATGATATTTCGTAAGGGATATATTTTAATGTTTGTTACAGACCCTTCTGTCCTGAAGTGGGGTTTAACAAAGGGGGTTCCTTATAAATGTTGTGGTATCACTTAAAAACTGATCAACTCATGGGGGTTTTTGGTTACGAAACAATGGGACCTCTATCTCCTTACAGCAATACTAATCAAGAAAAACAAACATATCTTATAAGAGAGGTTGTTTGTGTACTATTCGTATTTCGGACGCTCCCTTCTTTTCTGGACGGAGTCGGAAAGAATAAGGCTGATGTCAAGCTGAGGCAACAAGCAACGCAACACGTTCACACGTTCCAATAAGAAAGCGTTGCAACGCATTGAGATGTCATGCTGGCGCGACATGTCGCTTTGAAATTCCCTACAAATCATCACTTCTTTACACCTGATAATGCTTTGAATCTTCTCCTTTCTTTCGGGAACCGTCAAAAACTTATCAGATCATGCTCGGATTGCAAGAATGCCGAAATTTGAACCGACAAAATTCCTTGTTTTTTTTTGCCGGAACTAAGAATTCATGAAAATTTTCTCGCCGATTAAGATATGTTTTAGTTTATTATCACAAGTTCGGACCAGGGGGGTGACAATCTGGTTCTTCTTGCGAACAAGAATCTTTTTCTTTTTTTCTATCCATCGGGAGAAACGTTTATGGTGTTTTCCTCTCAAAGCAGTACAGAGTTGAAAAAGTCAAAATTTCAACCAATGAGGAACCAGAATGATTGTTGTGTTGGTGTGCAATCATTCATAATTCTCTGGGATTTGACATCTAGTCCGGTCCCTTGACAGCAAAATGTCAGGTTTGTTATGGGCCCACAAAATCGTGGGCCCGTAATTTTGATGGTTGTCAAAATCAATGACAAAGGATAGGGCTGTCACCCCCCTGGTTCGGACAGATCTTCGTACTATTGTGCTTAAAACCCGGAATCACTGCTTCAAATCGAGAAAAAACAATATTCCCATTGAATTTCCTACTAGTCGCGCTACAAAACACTCTGGCATCAGATTGGTCGCGCTTTACAAAGCGACCAGTATGACAGGTCTGCGCTTTTTCCATGGAGATCAAATGAGAGCTGGTTTGTCGTGTGAACGTTGCGTTGAAGGTCGCGTTGCTAGTTGCTCCAGCATGACATCAGCCTCAGCTTGACATCAGACTTAGCCATATTTTATGTTCGAGCCAAACACGAAGAATTTTCAACGTCGCAATTGCGCCACCAACGAAAAAGTCATCACCGATAACCGCCTGCTACTTTTGTGTGTTGTTTGTCCATTCGAGGCCATGCATTCATATGTGTGCATAAAAAACGCCGGTAAACGCCGGCCGGCGAACAACAACAATTGCCTGCCGTTGCGTCGCCAGCAAGCAATGGAAATTTCCGTCGTCCACGCAGATGTCTGTGTGCGTGTGAATGAATCGATCATCCAAGCAATCTGCGTGTTCGTCATTCCATTCAGATCCATTCAAGTTTCCGGCCAGTTAAGACGTGGCTCTTTAAGAAGAAGTTCCAACGAGTTGAAGTTAGTTCCTGCTGAGTTAAGTTCCTCCTTTAATTCCTTCCAAGTTAAGTTTTCCTTCCTCCGTTAAGTTATGATTCCTTCGATTAATTTGAGGTGTAAATAGTTGTTTGTTTTTTTGTTTTTCTGGGATTTTAACACTCTCGTGTTATTCATCCCCAAAGGTGTAAATAGTGTAAATAAAACTGTATATAGAGAACAATTTAGTGCCTCGTTAAAAGTCGAAATTCTTCCAATTAACATCCGGGAAATTGTGTCTTCGGACTTTTCGAACGGTCCCCAAAGTCGAGCAAAAATACAGTCCACGGCTCTTCCATTTTATTTGGCATGATCAGAAAACTTGTCAGACAAATGGAGCAAAACGTGACGTTATTTAAATACCGTCGTGCGAGGTAACTTTTGACCTGGGGGACCAAAATGAAAAAATGTTTGTTTTTTGAATATCTTCATGAGTCTTCATCTAAATTTAGTATCATTACGACGAACGAAATACATTCCACAAATTAATCATATGTAAACTAACACCAGCAATTTTCTTGGCTCTTTTCCTGATAAATACGTTCATTAAGATCTGCTTAACCAGAATCAGTGTTTTTTCTACAAATTGGATGAATATGTTGGGAGTTATTCCAATTTTTTGAAGCAGTGTCCTAAATGTTCAAATGGGGGAAAATGGGCCAAGCTCAGATCGCGGTTTCCACAGCCTTGAATTTACTTTTTCAGCTCCAATAACCATAAACATTCTAATTTTTGTTGTACAGCAATCGAGGAAAATGTAAGTTCGTATTTTTCTACACGAGTTATAGAATTGTGCGACCTAGGCACAACATTTCTTTTATATGCCTCCCTCTGAACTTAACACATATTTCGCAGCCTTTAGACGTTCCTTTTTTTTCGTCACATGAAGCGAATTTAGAGATAAGTTCTTCCGGCTTATCTAATATATAAAGATGAGTTGGACTATATATATTTGTTTGTTTGTATGCACCTTATAGAAATCCACACCGCTTAACCAATCAGCCTGAAATTTGGTACAGAGATGTAGTTGGACCAGGGTAAGGTTTTAGTAACAGTTCTGAGCTCCTCTCATCTGAGAAAAGGGACCCTCCTATACAACCTTCGTTTTTATTCACACTAATTAAAAGTCATGGCACCCATTCTGGTAACCGATTTTTTTTTCCATTGGCGGGGTTGTTTTTACCATCACCATATGGGCCGGGCATTAGAAGCAACCATCCAGAGTTCACGTGTACTGGATAGCAAATCAAAACTTGCTCAGCACGGTGTACAATATAATAAGGTGATATCTTCCCGATAATGTCGTCATTACTATCCATCTAGTGATCCTCGGCGTATGCAGAATTCTCTTACGCGCGGAAAACTTTTTGCCTGGCGCGCTATTCGAAGATAGTAATGCCGTCACTTGTTTACATTCAAATGAGCTGTTTACTCGTGTTAGTAGCCTACCTCGTCTATCTATACCGTGCTTGCTCAGCTTAAAAAAATTGGAAGGAGAAATTTTGGCGGGTGTTTTTTATTCCTTCTACTGTTTAAAGCACGTGGTACCGTAACGAGAAATTTGGATGCAATAATAAGCCTACATTTTGAATTGAAAATTTAAACTCGCCTGTTAAGAACATATTGATTGAATTTAGTGGCGTTAAAGTGCTCTTTTTTGCCGCTGGGGGGCTTTGAAAGTCTACAAAATACACACAGTGAACTAAACAGTGAACAACGAATTGTCATCTTTAGATGAATAACTACTTGGGCTATGTGCTGAAAAACTTATGAACCAATTTTCATAAATTCCAGCTTTTAAGAACCTAACATTTTCATATTTTTGGAATTCCTCATAGAGAAAGAATAATATATTAGATTCAGAGTTATAAGTTTAAGGCTGCGATTTCAACGCTTCGATAGCCTCCGAAAAATTTAAACGGGGGATCAGAAAATTGATTAGATAATTTAATCGGAGCTTTTGAGTTTTATGCAACTCAATTTCATTGGCCAATTTCATCATTGATGACTAATGTAGTCGATTCTACCATAACATTTTGAGAAAATTTATTGTAAAACTGTTTAGTTCTGCAAATTCAAACAAATGATATCTTGGAATTTTAACATTGATTACTCTTCAAAATAATCAATGAGATGTTTGTGCCCTAGAATAGAAAAATAGAAACAGAACTCAAATAAAACTTTTTCCATAACATTGAGTTGATGATTTCGGTTCAGAGATAATTTGTTTTCGATAATTTAAAAAAACTATAAGTGGAACTTTCAACATTTAAGGTAAACTGATAATATAACAGTGTGAAATTCAAATTTGGAAAAGTATACACATACAATTCAAAACATGGAAAGCGAATTTTCAACATGGTTCAACAAAGTTCAGAGGTCTTTTTAGAAATTTCTTAGTAAATAAAACTTAACTATTCCATTGTACAAGAAGATCATCCATCTTGAAATGTGAGATGATCTCCAACAGAGATTTTCATTAGATAAGGGATGGGAAAGGTAAAAAAAACAGTTTGATCTTTTGAAGATAAAAATATAAGGCCTAATCTATTCAAGTTTCCTAAAAAATTATGGTTGTAACAAATGTTTTTTTTTCAAGGATGAATTTGCATTCAAGGGATTCTTTCCTTAATTTAGATTGATTAAAACCTCTTAATTATAAATGTTTTAATAATATGAAAACGATAAACACAGTGAACAATCTAAAAAAAATTCCAAAGTTACAAAAACTAAAACGTATTAGTTTGATTTATATTTTATGTGAACCAGCTAAATGAAATTGAATGAAATGAATTAAATGAAACTGTAAGCCAAAATTCAGAACAGATGAAATTTTTTACACTCTACGGGATCATTCTTCATTTAAACATATGGATTCAATTTCTTTTTAAATTTTTGGTTATATATTTTCATAATACAGGCAACTATTACAAAGGTGACCCATAGTCACTCCCTCTAAGGGGTGAGAATAGGCCAATTTTCTTTGTCTTGTAACTTTTTCAAAAAGTAATGTTTTTCAACCAAATTTTGTACAATTGTATGTATACTTTTTAAGAACAAATCTGTTTTCTTTTATTTTCTAAATAAGCTAAATTACAATAGATATGCAGAAAACAACTCAAGCACCACAATTTTTGGCCCATTCTCACCCCGCACGACGCACACAGGGGCAAATGCACCTTAAAAGCGATCAATATTATTTGCGGAAAAACAGTAAACGGTAGACATTTGATGTCTTCACAACATTTTCATATTTTTTGATGATGTATCAAATTCTTGAAAGAAAAAAGTGATTTTTCCACCTGAAAGGGAAATTAAAGAAAAATTATTTCTTAAAATAATAAGTTTTGTTTTAAATTTTATTAGAGACTTTAAATAATTAGTTTAAAGAACTGAAAACTTCACAAAAGTTGTAGATCTTATTATTATTGTAAACTTTATCGAAGACACTATCAAGAATGCATGAAAATCATAAAAGTTACAAGCATTTTAGAAATAATACAAGTAATTTTGAGTTTTTATTTAATATCTTTTTTAGTATACGATTAACAGACTTGGTTTATTTGAAAAAGTTGTTCGAATCGTTGAGACACAGAATTTTGTGGACCATGTCAAATACATATTTCAACTAAGAAAGGAGATATAATACAAAATATCCAAAATAATGCCTTTTTCCAGTAAATTATAACCTGAGTTTGTATAATTTTTTGAGTGGCTTGTGTTGGTTAAGTTATTGGCTTTCCATTGATATATACATTTCAGATTAGTTTTGGATAGATTTTTCGCAGAAGAAAATAAACCCCCAATTTTTGCTGTTTTTTTGAGGAAAAGCTCATTAGTGATTGCTAGTTTGCAAAAAATCTATCCAAAACTAATGTGAAATATACATATATATCAATGGAAAGCCAATAACATGACCAACAAAACCCACTCAAAAAATTATACGAACTCGGGCGAACTCTTAAGGTTATAACTTACTGAAAAAAGGCATTATTTTGGATATTTTGTAGTATATCTCCTTTCTTAGTTGAAATATGAATTTAAAATTTTCCACAAAATTGTGTGTCTCAATAATTCGAACAACTTTCTCGAATACACCAAGTTTGTTAATCGTATACCAAAAAAGTTATTAGCTGATTGATTGACTACTCACATCCACTTTAAATCATTGAACTTGAAATGCATCATTAAAAATATTCTAAATCAATAGTTGATTATAAGCTTCGTCAACCTTTAACGCATTTCAAATTCCTTGATCGCAGGCGTGGCTCAGTAGAATGAATTCCACATCGCCAATGGTTGCCACTCCGTGATTGACCGAGGCCATCAATTTTGTCCAGAGGTCAAATGAATGGTATCTGGGATTGACAGCACATTCACAATGAACAAAACTGATGCTCTCTCTTTATACATCTATAACGGCGCCGGCCACGTCCTAGTAGTCAATGGATAAAAGGAAAATGGAGAAAAAGGATTGAAAGAATAATAATTCATGCTTTAGGACCGAGGTCACCTATGCATCCTAGCAAAACAATTTGTTGTGTGGATTGGGTAGAAGGGATATGATCAGGAATCACTTTTTACTAGTGTTAGGCAATCTGGGTTGAAATACTATACCCCTAAGCTTCTGTGATTTCGTATTGAAACTATTCAATTCAGATGACATTTTTTAATAACTTTATGATTAAAATTTGATTAGATATCATAAGGGTTACCATTATAAGTTGTCGCATACCTTACTCTCTGCCACAAATCAAACTTAGTTTTAACTAAAACCCGAAACAATTTTGTATAAATTTAAGTGGACCATCAAATTTCAAAAGATTTGAGTTTCGATATTACAATAGTTTGATCTTATTCTTTCTTCTTAAACTAACTATTCATTTTATTTTCCGTGAATAACACACTACTAGCTTCTAGCTTCTTTTTCCTAGAGACATTTATCAACAATAAAATAGAAATTGTGTTAGATAACCGTTTTTCAGATGAAATAAACTCACTTGTATAATGATTCTGAATCTATGTAGAAAATTGAAGAAAACACAAAAGAAACGTTGACTGGATTTTGACTGGTTGAGTTAAATTTTCTCAAACTACATGAAAAACTTCTACAAGAAACCACAGGAAACTAATTAAAATATACGGGACTCGCTTTTAAGCTATCAATCGACGCAAAGGTAATACCAAACGCCTTCTGGCAATATTTCACTAGAGAAATCATTGAAGAGCTCGCGTAGACTAATAATAATAACGCGTTACGCAAGTGTTTAACTTTAGAAATATTAAATATATTCCATTTTAGTCCTTCAATGTGAAACGGCAAAACCAGCAACAGGAAAACTTGCCGCTGTAGCTGCTAGGCAAATTATGATTCCTCTTTTATATCTGATTTTCAACCGTTTTCCTTGATTTTTGACATGACACGCTCACGCATTTTGGAAAAATTAAATCATGTTAAACCAATCGAAAATCGCATCGAAATAATCAAAACTTGCGCGCAGAAAATAAGAGAAGTTAACGTACGATGATGCAGAAGACGATTCATCTATAATAAATGGTCAAGTAAAATTACATACAGTCTGAGAAATGGTTTTTTTTTATTATCATGAAATTTATCTAATTATCCGTCTATCAATTTCTTCAATTTTCTAAATGTTGGATTTTTTCAATCAAATGGTAGAAAAGTTGCCATTGATTTACATCGTCAAGTTATATGGACAAAATAATGGAACAAGAATTTATAAAAATAGTAGTGAACAATAGTCTTTTCACAGGGACTTTTTTGAAAAAAAAAATCTATAAATGCGCTTAGACTGTGCTCTCAACTGCAGAAAACGCGTTAAAATATACTTATTTTCAAATGCGATTGTATAACATTTATGATAGACTTGCTTGAAACTTTCAAAAACTTTAGGGCCTTCTTAATTTCAATTTTGGAACTTGCAACTGAATCATGTGAATGCAATCAAAGCTTTCTTGAATTCTGGCTTGCCCACATATGTAAATTCCTATAGTGAAATATTTCACACCTTGCTGCCAACAATGAAGCCATTAAAAATTGAATATCAGCTTATTTTCTTGCTCGTGATTAATTTTAGATTTTGACACATTAGAATCTCTAAATACTCAACAAATTCCACTTATCTGAAATGAGATCCGGATCATAAGGGCCAGCAAAATCCATTATCTCGCGTGCATTTTTAGATTACTTCCGAGGTCATAGATCCGTCTTCACTTAATCGATTGAGAGGAAAAAGCGGCCTTCGAGGATTTTTTCGATGAAACTCCACTTTTACATCACAGAAAACATTAAAATACTGCACTTGAATCACAAACAAACTTTTTAAAAAGTATTTTTTTACTAAAAATTTAAAATTTGCTTCATTGAGAGCAAGTTCACTGGTGTTGGGAAAAAGTGGTAGAAATTTGGGCACTTCTAGCACATTTTGAAATACTTCTATCACATACGGCTTAAATAGAAACAGTGCTGTGAAAACATACAACGCCCAGATATCTTGAAAACATTTTAGCATGGTAAAATTTTCAAAATGTCAAAATTTCTACCGCTTTTTCCCAACACCAGTGAACTTGCTCTGACAAACTATATTTTCTGCGACCGTTCTCGAGCACAGCTTGCTGCGAATGGGGGGGGGGGGGAGGGGGGGGGTGGGAGGGGGAAGGCTAACGGGTATAAAAACACCATTTTCTCGATTTTTTTTCTAGAGCTATCGTTCAAACAAATGTATTCAAATTTTTTGCATTATACAAAGCATTGTTAAAAGAACATTCAGTAATTTTTTCGTAGATAAATATTGAAAAATGAGCCGATGACGGAGCACTTTCCAGGATGCCTTTTAGAAACAGGATTTGCGGTGGACACTGTATCTCAGCACAGAATCATCTGAAGTCAAAAAATCAGTTCAAAATATTTTAAATAGATGTTTTTCTAGACTCCAACGTTTTTATTTAACTTAAAAAAAATTTTATGAAATTTTTGTGGCTGTTTGAAGTAAAAACTACGATTTTTCACGAAAAAATCCGCCATTTTTCACCTGTAAAATCTCCCCAAAATAAAAAAAAACAAATTAGAAAAATGTTGGGGTTTGGTTTTTTATATGTAGAAAATATGTTCCAAATTTGAAAAGAATCGGATAAGTAGTTTTCAAATGACGATGTCCACGGACTTTAAAAATGTGCTTTCGAGAAAAACGCGTTTGAAGTTTCTGCTCTTGCTTTCTTGCAGTATTAGATAGGAGGAGATAAAGGCCTATAATTTCTACAGTTTTGCTTCAATTGACTTTAAAATTTGACACAACATTCTTGAAATGTTTTACAATAAGAAAATAAAAAAATAAAAAAATCGATTTTCTTAAAGTGTTAGACCCTACCCCCCCTCCCCCGTTAATCTTAAGATCTACAACTACAAAAAATCAACTTTTAATGACTTTCTCAAATTTCATTTATTTTTGGAATGTGTAGCAAAGCACACCGGGTACTAGTTTTAAATGTATTTAATAGCTTGATTTTTTTTCACTACTTTCAAATGACGAAGGTGAATGTATTCTTTACGGTGTTTTAACTCAAGGTTAATTTTGGTTGATTTAACGTCTTATCTTCACACCCTTGGAGATCGACTTCACTTCCTGAAGGTATTGTTGCAGTTTGATTTACAATCAAAACATTAAGAAAAGGTTTTCCTGTTCATCTTCGGCGTTGTACCCATCCCGAAAAAAGGAACCAAATCAAACAACGGATGAAGCTTCTGATAGCAGCAGAAAAACGCATTCCCCGACCCAAACAACCGACAAAAGCGAATGACTAATGCATTATTTTTAATGTGATTTCTATGCTAAAATCTTGATACCTTCTTCCTAAACCTATACCGGCCAAATGTCTTGCATGATGATGCAAGGCAGGGTTTTTTTGTTGTCTTCTCTCTGGTTCGGTTTTCGATTTCGGTTCCACCTTCCGTGGTGCCGGCCCAGAATGTGCGGATTATTGCGAAGGAATTTCATTGCTGCAGGTGTTTTTTCGTGTTTTATATTTAAAACTAAGGTGCTTCCGAGAGGAAACAACAACATGATGCGTGACGCAGATTCCACAAAAAGACGATCTCCTAACATTATTGATAGCTTCCATTTGAAAAATGGCATCCGCTGCTGTTGTCCGTTTCCCGAAAAAAAAGAAGAAAAAACATGTGGTGAGCTGTTAGTTAGATCAGGTTTTTGATAAAGAGAACAGCGTGCAGTTTGCCGAATGAATGAACACAAGTTGAGCCGGCTGCTGCCAATCCACAGTGGTCCAGAACAAATATTTATCGTGACAAAATTAATTACGCAAAATATATACGTTTTAGACATATGATGTCTTCTGCAAAGTTGTTCACAATTATGAGGGCCGTATTTTGGAAGAACAATTTATTAGGACGTGTCATCCTCCTGGGAATTCGTAATGCTAATTTCTTTCAGGAGCTAGATAGAGCAAAAATATGTTCTACAATGTTGTAGATTTAAACATTTTAACAAACTTTGCTGAACACATGAAAGTCGTACGATGAGACGTTGTCGTTTTATGATTTTTTTAAGATTTACATATTAGAACGTGTCGAAAAAAACAGTTTTTTGACTATAACTTTTGCTAGTGAAGTTGTACAGTATTAGTGTATTCTAAACAACTCATCAGCATATTAATGCGCATGTTTTTCTCGAAGATTATAGGGAGCTATTGTTTCATTTGCCAAAGTTAGGAGCACAAATGTGTTCAAATTTGACCATTTTTGAGCTGCAATATCTCTGATTTGTGCAAACCTAAAAATCTTAAATTTATTGCAAAATGTAGCTTAAGATATGAATATTCAATGCTGAAAAAATTGGAGATAGGTTTTTCTTTAAATTTGAGATTTATAATTTTGAAAATCGTAATTTCTCATGATTTTTTAAAGAAATTTTATCCAATTTTAATCCTTTTTTAATCAGAAACACAACCAGTACCAATACACAAGCCAACCATTTCGCATGATAGTGTTTAGAATTGTTCAGCTTCTTATTTTACAATTATCTTAAACATTTAATTATTTATAAAAATATTTGGAACAAAATTAACGAAATTCAATTGCTCTAAGAAAATTCAACTGTAGGTGATAGAAGATTTGCGGCATGATGGTCACAGCGATTTTATCTCTGTTTCAATTTTTCCCACTTCGCTTTGTGTGAGCGCACTAGTTTCTTTTTAAGCTATTATATTGGTCGACACAATGTTGTTAATAATGGATAATCAATGTTCCAAATTGTACAAATTCCGTACATTACACGTAGTGGCACCAAAGAACAAGCAAATATATGGAAATCATTATATGTGCTCTACAACGTCTCCATCCGCGTTGCTATCCAAAGTTACTTGCTTGTACCTCGAGTGGTTCGAGCTTCTATCGCAACTCCACTTAAAGATGACCGTTGATTCGGATAAGTTGTCTAAATCCGTTGATCCGTTGAGAAAGATCATGAGTCTCTTCATAGTAAGATCCACTTAATTTTGCAAAGGATTTGAGACTGATGATGGGCTTATTTCAATAATGCCTGTTGGAACAAGTCAGGGTTTATCAAGTATTTTAACCAGGAAACAAGGAACAAATCGATAAGAGTTTCAGAGAACATCATGCACGCAAATTCAGTAGGGTTGCAAACATCGAAGATGTCTGTACCAACACATGAAAAGGATGTATCTCCATATATGGCGAATCGAGAAATTTGAAAAAAAATACAGCCTATTTTAAATCGCTATTTAAAAATAACTTGAAATTTTTGCATTTTATGAAAGACAAATTATTTTTAGAAGCATCCTCTATATGTTAGAATAGAGGAACATCAATTTTAATGAACAAAAAAAAAACGCGCTATCGTAGATAGAACCTAGCTCACGTAATATTTTGTCTAACCTGTTTATACACCCTTTGCTATTTTCTTATTTTTAGCTTTAGTTATACGCTCGCATTCGAAAAATTGTTCCGGAGTAAAGGGTGTATATCAATGTGATGGCGATTCTGGTTTATGAATGTTTATAGATCCTTTACTCAAATTGAGTTTTTAATGAAACGAAATATTTTTATCTCAAAAGGGTTTTACCGTTAAGTAGTGCAAATGTTGGCCTATCAAGAGGTACTGAGAATGGTTTTGGTTCACTTTTGGAGATAGATCCTTTTCACGTGTTGGTACAGATGTCTTCAAAAGGTTGCTGATTACTTTCTGATCAGCTTATTTCATTGATCAATCGCGTTCCAAGAGTCAAAGAAATTTCTCCACTGCCTGAAGCTGCGGAAAATTGGTTGAAGGAAGTTGAATTTTCTTAGAGCAATTGAATTTCGTTAAGTTTGTTCCAAATATTTTTATAAATAATTAAATGTTTAAGATAATTGTAAAATAAGAAGCTGAACAATTCTAAACAATATCATGCAAAATGGTTGGCTTGTGTATTGGTACTGGTTGTGTTTCTGATTAAAAAAAGATTAAAATTGGATAAAATTTCTTTAAAAAATCATGAGAAATTACGATTTTCAAAATTATAAATCTCGAATTTAAAGAAAAACCTATCTCCAATTTTTTCAGCATTGAATATTCATATCTTAAGCTACATTTTGCAATAAATTTAAGATTTTTAGGTTTGCACAAATCAGAGATATTGCAGCTCAAAAATGGTCAAATTTGAACACATTTGTGCTCCTAACTTTGGCAAATGAAACAATAGCTCCCTATAATCTCCGAGAAAAACGTGCGCATTAATATGCTAATGAGTTGTTTAGAATACACTAATACTGTACAACTTCACTAGCAAAAGTTATAGTCAAAAAACTGTTTTTTTCGACACGTTCTAATATGTAAATCTTAAAAAAATCATAAAACGACAACGTCTCATCGTACGACTTTCATGTGTTCAGCAAAGTTTGTTAAAATGTTTAAATCTACAACATTGTAGAACATATTTTTGCTCTATCTAGCTCCTGAAAGAAATTAGCATTACGAATTCCCAGGAGGATGACACGTCCTAATAAATTGTTCTTCCAAAATACGGCCCTCATAATTGTGAACAACTTTGCAGAAGACATCATGTGTCTAAAACGTATATATTTTGCGTAATTAATTTTGTCACGATAAATGTTTGTTCTGGACCACTGTGCAATCGGTGCTCGATGATAGACCATTATTTGGAGGCAGATGATTATCAATTAACCTTAACCAGGACCCGGGCAGATGGATGAACGGAATATTTGAATTTATATGATTAATTTCGCACTTTGTTGTGGTCGCAATGGTTTTGATTTCGTAATTGATATTAGGAGAGTGTGTGGTCAACGAGCGTCGTTAAAACGATCCTGTATTAATTTCGAAGACAGGAAACATCACCTGCCCGCAGTAAATTACAAACATTCCCATTTAAAACACTTAGCTATTTTCCATACAAATCGGCCAGCGATAGTCGATAAATTTTACCTCTGTCCCAAAATGTATGCAATGGAAGCTTATGTATGGGCAAGTGCAACAAGCAAAGGCCCAAAAGGCATCGCTCTTGTAATCATAACCATTACCCGATAACAAATTGTTCCCTTCTTGAAGATCGGATGAGTTTGAAAGAAAAGCCGGCTGTTCCAACGTTTTTTTTCCTGTTGGCTTGGCATCCTTATGCTGGATGCAAAATTTTGAACCAGTTCCGTAGTGGGTTTTCTCTTTCATTTCAGTCCAGCCAGATGACCACCGTTTTTTTTGGGATGCGGAACGCAAATGTCCCATCGAGGCCGCAGGGCTTAAAACAGGTAATGCCAAAAAATGTGTACAAAAAACCCACTGCTCTGTACCCAATATCATCAAATAGGTGGTGCTTTCTAAATTGGACCCAGACACGTCACAAGAACATGGACCTTCTTTTTTATTCGACTATCTTGTGAATTCTGGACCCTAATGGAACGCGCTAAATGCACACATGTAGTATCGCTATACGGCCTTATGTTAGACAGCACATTAGGCTGAGAGAATTTTCTTTAGTCTGATGAAATGTGCACGAAACAAAATCGTACTTCAGTTTTTAACTCTGTTTGGGGTCCCTTAATTGAAATATGTTATTAAGGATAAAAAACATCATATTTCATTTACACACTTTTGAAATAAGTTTGAAGAACGTTGCAAAGGAAGCTCAAAAAGCTATTTGTAGTGAAACGAAGCATGTTGTATTTTTTAACTTAAAAAAAGAAAAATACAGCATATCCAAAAATTTGCCACATTATACAGAAGACTATCCCCTATCCAACGCACTATTCAGGAAATCGATTGGGGGGTCTACAACAACTTTTTTTAAGATTTGCGAACAAAATACACGAGCAAATTTTAAAGTTTTTGCTAATTATGTTTTCTTAGAACTTTAAATTTTACATTTTTGAGCTTAGATGTGTGACAATTCCTTAAAGGGGGGGGGGGGTTAGGGTCTAACACTTTCAAAAAATCGATTTTTTTTATTTTCTTATTGTAAAACATTTCAAGAATGTTGTGTCAAATTTTAAAGTCAATTGAAGCAAAACTGTAGAAATTATAGGCCTTTATCTCCTCCTATCTAATACTGCAAGAAAGCAAGAGCAGAAACTTCAAACGCGTTTTTCTCGAAAGCACATTTTTAAAGTCCGTGGACATCGTCATTTGAAAACTACTTATCCGATTCTTTTCAAATTTGGAACATATTTTCTACATGTAAAATACCAGACCCCAACGTTTTTCTTTTTCGATTTTTTTTATACTTTGGGGAGATTTTACAGATGAAAAAGGGCGGATTTTTTCGTAAAAAATCGTAGTTTTTACTTCAAACAGCCACAAAAATTTCATAAACAAAATTTTAAGTTAAATAAAAACGTTGGGGTCCAGAAAAACATCTATCAAAAATATTTTGCTCTGATTTTTTGACTTCAAATGATTCTGTGCTGAGATACAGTGTCCATCGCAAATCCTGTTTTCTTAAAGGCATCCTCGGAAATACTCCGTCACCGGCTCATTTTTCAATATTTTTCTACGAAAAAATTACTTAATGTTTTTTTAACAATGCTTTGTATAATGCAAAAAAATTGAATACATTTGTTTGAACGAAAGCTTTAGAAAAAAATCGTGAAAATGGTGTTTTTTCATAACCGTTAGACCGTTACCAAAATTTTTGATAAAAAATAATTTTTATCGAACTTTTCGATTCATTACATATATACTTTTTTTGGAACACATCTGAGCTCAAACATGTAAAATTTGAAGTTCTTAGGAAAAACTAATCATCAAAACTCAAGAGTTTTGCTAGTGTATTTTGCAGATATGCATTCAAAAAAAGTTGACCTCCGATCGATTAAAACAATAAAAAAATTTAAATGAGAACATTATGTAATCGTGTTTTCCTCCTACTCCTGAATTTTTGAATTTTTCTAAGTCGAAGTGTCTACTATTCAGGAAAATATAGAAAAAATCTGTGACTTTTCCGATTCTTGCCCGCACATCATAAATTTGTGAAATTTGACACATTATCAAATGACTTTATATACACTTGTAAAAACACTAAATAAAAACAAAATGTATAACTGTCAACAAAGAACAACTAGTAAGATAAAATCGCCATGAATTATCCGGCCCAGAAATGAGCAGAACATTCTTAATCTAGAACAATAGACGAAGGGGGGAGGAGCGAGCTATATGCGCCTTTTAAGCAGAACACTGTTTTAATCAAATATCACATCGAATATGTGTACAAAAACTATATACACGTATGCAGGCATTTGTTTTCTATACATTGGAGTAATTTTTATGTTAAAATTTTCTTCTGTTTCCAAGAAAATGATTTTATTATAAGTGTTGTTTAAAATGCCGAACCTCAAACCGTGCGGGCTTAATGCGCCTATTTATGTTTCTCATTGTAGCATCCTGGTTAGAACATTTTCTGATCATTGTAAACTCAAATCTCCTGAATTTTGTAGTTGTGAATAAATAATGTGTGATTCATTTTAGCTCATATATGCCTGTTTTTCGTTTGCTAGAAAGCTTTTATGTACTCTCGCATATCCTGTTATAAGTGTATCTAATTCTAAGAATTTAAACTAATAGGTATAACAATCACTAATATAAATACTAATATAACTAATATTACTAATATAATTACTAATATAATTAGGGGAGAGTGGGGTATCATGGGCCATGGGGAAACGTGGGCCACTTTTAATATCTCAGATGTGTGTTGAGATAAAAATCTCAAACCAACTGTCATCGTCGTCGATTTGCGTGAGCATGTATTCCTATATGTTGTTGACTGAAATACTCATCATATACTTCTTTTATTTATCAAGTTAAAAAAAAGTTAGAAAAATTTACTTACATAATTAAAAAAACACCCGCTAATTTCATCGATGGGGAACCTAAAGTGCATAACAAAAATATGCCCATACGCTTATGATCTTAGTTTTGTCATAATCTTTCACGTGGAAAAGGAATTTTTTGATGAAACATCAATAAGTCACACAAACGCAACCAATTTGCAAATCATAGCTTGTGGGGAATCGTGGGCCACACATCTTGAATCACCTATATTTTTATGTTTTTATACACATTCAGAACTTTAAATACGTTTTATCTATCTGCAAAGTTTTCTTATGCCAAATGAAGAGTTATGAAAAGTATTTTGTCCATCCTATATAAAAAAAAAATTCCAAAACGTTTGCGAGCCTGGTTTTGGAATCTATGCGATCATACACAGCTCTGTTTTTTATTTCATCATCTGAAATTGCTTTTAAATAACGAAATGAATTGGGAAATCACAGTTTTGGGTCAACTCATAAACTTTGCATGTTATTTGGTCAATTTGGATTTGGTGGCCCACGATTCCCCACCATTTTTCAAAATCCAAAAAATATTGCTTTTTTTTAAACAGTCAGAATTTGGGGAAAATAACTTAATAAAAAATTAAAAAAATACCTTATGATACCTTGAAAATGTAGAAAACCATACCATTTTTTATTTTCATTTTATCTTTTATAATAAAGGAGTTATGGAACAACGAAAAAAGTGGTCCATGATTCCCCACTCTTCCATACTAATATAATAATCACCCAATGTGGTTATAAGCTTCAATGCTTCGAAATCCCTGCGTGGATTGGCTTTATGCCCTAAATATTTATTTATTTTCTTATCCTTTTATGGTTTTCAGGTTTCTCAGGTATATGATGAAATCTGTAAAAAAAGGCTAAGCACAATTTTCCCGTTTGTTTGGATAACGTGCCGCTATCAAGCCTACCCCTTTTCTGATACCTGATACCTGTTTAAATTGCCGAACCTCAAACCGTGCGGGCTTAATGCGCCTATTTATGTTTTGAACAAAATTTCTGTTTTTTGGGCAATATTCTCGTATAACTGCTAGAAAGTAATCAATTTCGTACGACAAAGCTGAAGTTTTATAAAAATCTATGTATATTATAATTTTATGGAATAAAACAAAAGTTAGGGTTGCCATACTATGGAGGCATTTCATCCGTAAGAAAAACTATATCAAATCTGATTTTAGATCTTCACAACTCTCTTAAGATGTTATTCAGAGCTTAGATTTGAAGGTTCAATGATAATAATCATTTATTTATTCTATTTAACCTGTTATTTTACGATGAAGGCATTTACAAACATGATGGGGGCATACAAAAACACTCTATTATTCCACTATATAATCATTATTAAACCTCCACAAAAGCTGAAATATGTTTAATTTTTTAAGTTCATTTGAGTAAGAAACAAAAACCATCCTAGTTTTTGTTTTAAGCTTCTTTACATATAATTTTTAAAAGTCGAAATATTACATCAAAATGTATCAAAACCTTGTATGATTTTTTTTGATTTTTTTTTAGTTTGTAAATTCATAAAATTCTTTCTTGCCTTATGTTCTAAGCGTATCATCCTCAAAATGCATTGATCAAAAAAGCTGTCTAGTCAGCCATTTCATCAAACAGCCGTAGGGTCGATTATAATAATATTCGATCCACCTTACTATAAATAGATTACATTTAGGTTTGTTTACCATAATTTTTCGTAGTAATAAAATGAAATTATCGCACTCAGGAAAATACTATTATGTATGCCATAAGATAATCTTATGATGAACTGGCGCCATTAGAAAAATAATTGAAATTCATAAAAATGTCTTATGACGCGAATGAACTCTTCAAATGAACACCTTCTTCAATGAGAGGTTGTTGCTTTTCATAGGAGGGTCTTATGGAAGCAGGAAATGTCACGAAGAACAATAAAAACTCATGATTTTCGAAATTTTGATTTTATTTTCTGGCTAGTTTGTATGAGATAATATCATGCAGCATATCAACCCTCGATTCCAACGATTTTTTTTTGCCGCACCCGGTGCTTCGCACTTTGTTGGTCTTTTTTTGTTTCGATTATAGTCGATTTATCATTTTTGTGCCATTAGCGACTTATATAAACGATGCAGTTGGCGGATGGCCATTGAAAAACTTATCCAGTACAACCGTGATCGATGGACTCGAACTCACGGACATCGGCTCAGGAAGCAACTGACTTGCCAACAGCTATATCAAAAGTCCCGAGCACTTTTTTGGTCATTTTGCTGGAAAATAAACAATGGTGGTGCTTCGTTAGACGATGAAAAAACTGATGGAATGAATCAATGTGTTCACTATATTATCACAAAGCCGTTTCTTCTATTTTTTATAAAATAAATTTTCATAAAACTGAAAGAATTTCATAAGACTCTTATGAAAAACAACTTTACCCTCTAAAAAGACGCACCTTATGAAAATTATAATAAGTATTTGCCTGAGTGCACTTGTCCGAACCACTGAGAATCTCAAAAAAATGTTATTAAAATCGTCGTACAATATTTCGAAGTGCATACAATGGAAAGAGCAAAATTTCTTGCAAATAAATTAATATTCACAAAATTGAAATTCAGTTTTGCCATAGCTATCAAATCCATGCTGGGATCTAGAAATCACCCATTCATTAATAGTGCTTTTTGAAGATTTTCATTGCAGACTTTTAAATATTCCTTTTAAATTAGTACATTTTTGACATTAATCATGTTCAAAATCCTTTGTTTAAATCTTGTTTAGTAAATGTTAGCTTTTGAAAAAAAAACCTAAAATATTCAAAGTGACCGGTGCAAATAAAAATCCATCTCTCTTTTAAATCTTAAGATGCTGATATTTTATCTTAAAATCTTTTCGAATTTCAATGAGTTCGTCGGAAAGCTGGATATTTCAAGATAATTACACCATTGAAATTATTATTTTTTTCTTTAACACAGTAGAAATCAGTTTACTTAGTTGCATACTTTTGGGGTATGATATAAAAAAAGCCCACATAAAAAAAATAAACATTCGATAAAAATGTCAAAAAACTATAACCATATGGTGTTGAGGTAATGTGATTGTTGATGACAAAGTTGACATTTTGTGGGAGAAAAATAAGAGCTATCTGTTTTGAGATCTTTTGGGATTTTTATTTGTGCCGGATGATTTGTATGGGATGAGTTTTACAACATTTTTTTCAACGCGGCACCCCCTAGATTGGTGCATTCAGGTGAAAAAATGACTTTTTGAAGGTTTCAGGTCATTTGGCAGAAGCACGAGCTGGCGCAAAAGATTTTGTATGGAGATTTTCGGAAAAATGTATGAAAAATCGTCATACTTTCACTCTTTGTGGTCTAAAATATGTTTCCATTATGCTGAAAAGCTCAGAATTTCAGGAATTGTAGTTCAAACAATGAAAAACAAGTTTGATGAAGATTGTAACGCGATACGAGTTTATTGTGATGAGTTGATTGCAATTGAATATGTGATATATCGTGAAAACTTGATCTTAGGGGCCGTCCATAAATGATGTAACGAAAAATTTGGAAAATATAGACCCCCTCTCCCCCCCTTGTCACATATTGTCACAATTTCCGTCACCCCGCTTTTTGTATTACTTTTTCAAAACCCCCACCCCTCCCCCCCACGGGATAAAATTTTGAACTCTTAAGAAATTTGATTAAAAATGTATCTTTACTTTAATTCATCAGTTTTGTTCAAAGAATTGAAAAAAAGGTTACCAACTTTTCACAAGCCTTCAATCATTGCTCAAAACACATTTCAATCATTAGTGCAAAGATGATGTTGATGACTTTCCATATCAATGACCGGGAAAGTCGAGGCAGTAGCTGCAGCATCAGCGACAATGTCTGAGAAACCATTCAAATCTAGTTCCTCTTCTTCAATCAATTCGCAATCCAAATCCACAGGTTAGAATAGCCTTCACGTTTTGCCACAATTTTAGTTGGGCGGACTTTCCTAAGTGTTGCAGCCGAATGACCCTAACGGGTTAAACTCCTATCAAAAAAGAAAAAAAAGTGTTTCAGTGGAAGTGTTCTTGTGAACTTTCTTATGCTCATAAAGTTTACGTATTATAATTTTATTGAATTTAGGATAAAATTATTTGTTATTGTTTTGCCTTTTTTTGTAACAATATGTGATGTCACGTTAAAGCTGACCCCCCGCCCCCCTCCCCTCTTGTCACAAATTGTCACAAAAATCGAAACCCCCTCTCCCCCCCTAACGCGTGACATCATTTATGGACGGCCCATTATTGTCAAACAATGAGAATAACAGATAAAAAGTTTGTGTCCTCCGCAAAGTTGTAGCTTATTTATTACAAATAGGGTAACGAACTTATTTTGGACCAGGGGACCTATTTTGGACCACCTTGTTTAGCTCTCTTATAAAACAACTAATAATGAAAAAAAATAGTGTATCACATGAGGTGCCCGAGCTTCAACAATATTTGCTGAAAAATTTCATGATAATTTTTTTTATAAGAGAGCTAGACAAGGTGGTTCAAAATTGGTCCTCTGGTCCAAAATAAGTCCGTTACCCTATCTAGGTTTGAAAATCTTTGAACTGCTGCATTGTTTTGTGATTAGAAAAAAGAGTTTTGATTTAAATGATCTTTTTTCAAAATTTTTGGCGTTTATATTAGATTGGTAATCAATAAAATTGTTTATTCAAATCATGCAAGTATATTAAACTTAGGTCCTGACAGGTTTCAACAAGGAAGTTTTGGTTTGATCCTGGTAAGTTTTGCGATAATGACTAATTATTTGCAAAATAATTTGTTTTTCAGCTTTGTCGTGGGTGAGAAGCTTGTTATAGTCGAAAATAAGCTTGACCCCTCTTTCTGCAGTGTCATTTACTACCTTTAAACTTCTTATACGTTGTTGCCCTTTGTTAAATTCTTTGTTAGTCTTCCGATGCTCAGGATCTATTGTCAAAAAAAACCTTTTTGATATTCTCATTGCGTGACGATGCGATCAAGTTAGTGCGATTATTAGCTCACACACCGTATCAAAGAAATGCGAAAAAAAAAATCACACATTCAATTGCGGATAAATCTTCACAGTCAACTCGTATCACGTCACAATCTTCTACAAACTTGTTTGTCATTGTTTGAACTTCAATTCCTGAAATTTTGAGCTTTTTAGAACAATGGAAACATATTTTAGAACACAAAAAGTGAGAGTATGCCGATTTTTCGTACATTTTTCCGAAAATCTCCATACAAATTTCAAGTCCTTTTGCGCCAGTTCGTGCTTCTGCCAAATGACCTGAAACTTTTAGAAAGTCATTTTTTCATCTGAATGCACCAACCTAGGGGATGCCGCGTGGAATATAAGGATTTTTTCTGTTATGGGCCAGTCTAATCGAGCATGCAGCAAATCATAGTGTGGCCCTCAAGTTTTCGAGAAACGGAATAAGATTTATTGCTTTCATAGCACTCAAGCTACAGATGGATTTCTCGGTGAGGTCGTTCCACTTAACATTATTTCAAGCTGTCAATCGATTTTCCGGAATAGAATTTGAAAGTCTTGAATTCGGGTGTTCCAAATCAATGAACTCCTTAGGTGATACCCGTAATTATTGGAAGATTTTGTAATCAGAGCCTCCGATTTAGAGGCTTCCAAATTGAATTTTTGATAACTTGAAAAGCATTAAATATTTTATTAAGTTATTTCGATACTTACGAATAAGAAATGATTAAGAAAGGCGAAAACGGGTTTGTAGTATTTTGACATTTCGGGTAACTTCAACTTTGCGGATCTTCGGCGCTAAAGCTGATAAGGCACCATGACAGTTTTCATTATTTCTCTTTCCAGTCTCGAATTTTAGTCCACAGATTAAATCCGATATCAGATCACGAAGTGATTATGGTTTGTAGACTTTCATAAAAGTCAAATCAAATATTTCAGATTAATTAGACTAATTTTCTTCATGGCTTTATGAGGGCTGTTTCATAATATTTTTTATACTGTTCACAGTACATTTTACAGTTTTTATATGCCAAAATCTTTTTTTTGTTTTAAATTGTTTGCTTATATAATCATTGATTTTCTTCTTCTTCTTCTTCTTCTTCTTCTTACATCAACATGGCCAAAACATGTAGGCATCCTGGAAAATGGGAGACTTGCGTCTATCATTTTTCTTTTCAGTGTATTACCTGTTACATATTCCTATGCATTGCAGATATTACTACGGCCAGGCCAACCATGTGATGAAAACCGCGAAAGATACAGGATACAGGGGCGGAATGAAGCGTGGAGATCCCTACCAAACGCTTCATATAATATTTTGAATATGGAAAGACCTAAATATCAATTTATGTCATTTGTTAAGGAATTAGGAAATTACGATACAAACCAACATTATACTCACCGCAATAATAATTAGAATATAGAATATTACATTTGGGTTTCTGTAGATCAGCTATTTTGCCTTCGTATCTTTCCGTCTACTCTGTGGATAGTATGAGGGGTTAATGATCAGAAAAATTTTAGTAAACGGTTGAAACACAAAGCAATTTATTTTCTATTTCCATTGGCTTTGAATCCTGCAATGCAGCCTTCTGAGTTATGTAGTTTGGTACAACCTGAGACTTCGTTAAACACAAGTGGAGACTGGAAGATATCCCGACTTCTTCTTCTTCTTACGCAACCGTTTTAAAATTATAGACATTTCCAGTGTCATTTATTAACGACAGGTATTACACATTCGTTTAGATACCTGCCTAGTTGGCAACTGATTGGTCGTTCATAAATTTTTATATTCAATGAAACAAGGGTTTATATAATGAAATAATCTTACCTTTTCAGGAATCTTTAAACTTACGATATGAAAACACTTAAAACTTACCTCCAGCTTTACCCTAAAATCCGTCTACCAATCTTTATTATATTATCTTTTAAATATTACTTCAAACACGTTGGCAAAACCATTCATTAAAACTTTACCAACCACAAACATTTCAACTAATTCAAAATAGAATTGAAAAGTTCAAGAATGATAAAAATGGAATACGGAATGTTTATATGCATTCTCATGAACATTCTAACTTAAACAGGCGTCGAAGAATTATCTTGTCGTTTTTGCTGTGTATATTTAAATCTGCATAACTGAATAAAACTTCTTAATACAGGGAAGTTGGTTTATTTCTTCAGAGAAATGAAAATTCCTTTCTCAATCACGTATGATAAAGTACAACATTGCACCATCTGCATTTTTAGTTTAAACATTTGTCAAACTATTTGAGTATGTGTATCCACCCAGCTTCTTTCCACGCGCTCAACTCTCCCATCGCGAACCTATAACTCCCAGACCCATCGTCCCACCATTCGTCGGCAAGTCTAACGAAGAATGCGAAAATTTATCAAACCATTTCACTTTCTGTAATCTACCAACTAAATTTTTCTGAAAAAAACTTTATCCAAAAATATTTCTAACGAAACGAATTGAGCATGACTTTTAGGTAACTTTCATTTCACATCTCCATTTGCATTATATTGCTCGACTTTTCCCACCTTTCGAGCATACACTTTGAGAACATCAGTTCGAACATAGAACACATTGTTTTATCATTCAGGAGACCATCCGCAAACGAACAGTAGTAGGCTTTGGAAATTTGAATCAACTGCTCGAATATTTGCTTGGCCTATAACCCTTTTCTTCGTTCGCGGCTCTTCTTCTCACGAACCACACTTGCACTTCACTTCACTTCCTCCCCTTTTTACCCTCCGCAAAGATGATGAAGCCATAAATTCAAATAAATTCTAAATGGAGCCATTTTTTTTCTACTTGCACTACACTATTTCATCACAAAATTGCATGCATTTGATACAAATTCAAGTTGGTAATCCCAAATCTGGTTTCTACTCAGAATACTTCCTTTGGCACCTGTCAAATACACCTCAACCTCAATCCCTCTTCAAACACAGGCCATCTTTTGATTAAAATCACAATATGTCACATAGCTATTCACTATACTTTACTTGGTAGCATTATTGTCGTTCTATCACTGTTTTTCTTTGAAATTATAATTGATCACTTCAAGTTGCACTGCCTAAGCAAATTATTTAGAATGGAAAACCACACTTTCTGATTCTATTCCAATCACACACTCTTATATAATCATTGATTTTAATAGAATCAAATACTGAAAAAAACATTGCATAATTGTATAAAATTAAGAAAAGAGTTAATGACAAATGCAACGTGTGCAATTTCGGTTCTTAACAAATAAGCATCTCTACAAGAAACTACAGAGGCGAAGGAGATTTGAACACATTTATTTGCGATTAACACAGTCAAAAGTGTCTCCTGATCATATCTTTTATTACAGACTTCCAACCAAAATTATTTTGCTGGGGTTGCAGAGGTAACATCGGTCCTTAAGCATATTGATCCTCTATCCTTTTCTATCTTCCAAATCTATTTATTGACTACTAGGACGTGGCCAGAGCCGATATTGATGTTTAAAGAGAGAGCATCAGTTTTGTTCATTGAATGGCCTCTGTCAATCACGGAGAAGCAACCATTGGCGATGTGGAATTCGTTCTACTGAGCCAAGCCTACGATCCTGGAATTCGACATGCGTTTGTTTTAAGTAATATTTCGATTATAAGAAATAATATTAAAAAAAAGGTTACGAAGCTCATAGAATAATTGATTTTGAAAATTTTTGATATTGCATTTCGAGTTAAATGATTAAAGATATGTGTGAGTGGTCAATCAAGCTAAGCTAAGCTAATTTAAATACAAAGTCGTGACTTTTGTTTGAAAACTTTAAAAATAAACTTTTAAGACCCCTCACTGATATTTGTTTGAAAATAAAACGTTGGTTAGCATGTAGCAAATTTTCAGATAATCCATTTTATTTGTAAAAATTATTTTAAAATATACAACATGTCCTTTGCTTTCACTAGTTGACCTGCATTTAGAAGCTGGAGAGATGCAGACATTTGCAACAATTTTGATAGTTGAGTTGCAAAAATTGAATGGATTACAAAATAAATAAGCTTAAAATGGTGATCGGGTTGCAAAAATGCGATTATAAATGAATTGGTTATTTTTATGTTTGGATAAAAACGTTCATAGAAAAATCAATTCAACAAAATTCATCCGATGTAATAAACATGATTAAAGTTTCGCTCTAAAGATTACATGAGTATATTTTTTTAAGAGAAAATTCACATATTTGAGCTGTTTATAAAAGATAAAACGATAAAATTTAGATGAGTGATAATTGAGTTTTTTGTTTAAATTCTTTTTCTAATGTGAAATTCCGTTGTTTATAAAGAGTTTAAGGGTCTGTTGCAAGCACTTGTTTGTAGCATGTACTTCAGTAAAAAAAAATTTTATCAATTTTTTCGAAATTATTCGCTAAATTTTCCTCCCCTACTGATCTAACGACGTATCAAACGCACATGTTCGGCACAATCAGCCGATGCTCAATGGTTGATAAGAGTCCGCAGATAACATAAAATATGTCAGACCGGGTTGGACATCGCCAGGCAGGTCAACAACGGGTGTGTAATTACTGGAACAACTGGCTCACATTTATCAATTATTTTATACCTTGCCCAGACGTCCGAAAAATTGGAGGCCAAGAAAAAAGACTCGCCATCTCTTCTGCGATCGTCGTCCTGGACAACCTGCACCAGGATGAAGATGATGATCATGATCATGGTCATGGGCACGGATCGCGCAATTAGAGTTTAGCATTATTGCCGGAGCAAGTTTGATGGAGGAAGATTCGGGAACCAACTAAGACTTACCAACTTCATGCATCATGTTCCCCACCATCGATTGAAAGAAATTTGGAAGATTCGAAATTTGCTCGCCACGAAACACCTTTCGCTTTCAGACTCGTTTTCGTTTTTCCTCGGTTCATTAGGGCTCAAAACGCAGACCTTCAGGGTGCTAACTGATGGGTCGCGGCCGATCGAAATTACTACTGAGGGACATTCTGATAATGAGGAAAATTCACTTTTTAGCAGGTACCCCGGTAATAAGTGATCAGTTTTGTGCTCGGGATCTGTGTGCTTGGGATCTGCACGCACACGTGTTCTTCTGAAGGAGGAGCAGCAAAAAAAAAAACGTTTGAGGCCAATCGGCAAACGCCCATTTTTTTCTTTGAAGTGGGCAATGGACCTACAGATCGATCAAAAAGTTTGACCGATCATTACATATTAGGGGTGATTACGATTGCAATGGCCTTTATGATACTTATCAAGTATAGTCTTTTGGCAGTTGTTGGATGATATCGAATGGAGCGTGTCAGAAACAATTCCTATCTTTAGATGAATAATTTGTGACATTGTTGCACCGAAAACGTCTGTATTAACGACTTACCACGGTGAAATTCTCTACTGATTGCAGCCTCGAAGTTAAGGGTTGAAAACTATCATAGTTTCTATACGGCATCAAAACAATCTATTGCAAATCAAATGGACTACTGGTACAACTATAAAACTTATTTCAACCACACTTAGGAGCAAATCGGGGTTCGAATTAAGTTTTTTTTGAAGGCTTCAAAGGATTTGTAAAAATTTAAATCGCTTTGTTTTGACAACCAAATTCTTTCGCAAGGGCTTATAATCTGGAGAGGTATTTGTCAGGTAACTTATACCGTATTTGTTTATGCCGAGTGTTGCACTGGTGCACCACCAGGTTCTGTCAAACTGTTTGATTATTCGGACAGTGTTGCACTGGTTTTGACCTGGTGTTGCACTGCCATCGGGCGTTTGGCCCCGAACATTTTGTCAGTGTTGCGAGAGAGCGTATGAGTGAGTGAGGTAGCAATACACTGGTGACGATTTGTGTTTGTTTTTATCGGGTACGGTGGAACACTGAACGAGGGGAGAAAATAAATACGGTATTACTGTAACTGTTTCCAATCTGTTATTGCATCGGATTAAACACTTTTTGACATGCAGCGCCAACTGATTTTCACTTATGGAACTAACAAAGAGGGTGATAATTGGAGTTTTTTTCACGGCAGTGAATTCAAATTGGTTTTGAAGTAGATTTTCCTGCGGGAACTAGCAAATTGCAGAAAATAAAAATTACTAAATATTGTGAGAAAAACATAGATTTAGTAGGTCTTATGTTTTATGCAAATAGATGTTTTCAAGTTTTTTTTTAAATTCTTTATTTAAAAAATGTTTTCAATTTGTTTCTAACTAAATTCATTTGGAAAGCTCAATCAAAAAGTAGCTATGCTGACAGAGGTTGATTGTGATGATTGTAACAGTATAATAAATTTAATGCTAAAATAAAAACATCACATCCGAACTCAGTTCATCATCAGATTGAGCTTTAATAAAATGCACGCAAAGGAATAACTGAAGCAAACCTAAGCAATTCCTCTTGATTTATGGCAAATATTCAATTTCTCCGAAATCGAAGATCATTTTAGATCAACGGTGACAAACATTTCCCTCTTGTCTCTTTTGTATTTACTTCGGATTTAGATTTTCAGTTATTTGTTTTATTTCTTAAATATTTGTTCAATATAATTGAACAACAAATATATTTGAACAAATTTTCATCTTGATCTTCCTGTTTGAAATTATACACCCCTTATTTGGATATCATGTTGAATGTTTCGATTTTAAATAGAAACAAGTAATCAAATTCGTGATGATTTCGCAAAAAGTTTCTACTAGAGATGTACCGAATAGTGGTATTCGGCGAACGGGCGAATACCGATTATTGACCTTTTCAACTAATCGGCCGAACGAATATTCGGTCGAATATTCTGTTGAGTTTTCAATAGAAATACTTCTATTTGTACTGCTATTTCTAATAGAAAACTTCTATTTCTTCTATTATCTTAATGTCCTTCATGTTTTAAAATCGATTATTTCCAACCAAATGTATCAGATCTTTTTTGAGTAGGGGTCTCTTTGATTTTCAAAATGTCACTATAAACTGAAAGGACATCAGATGAATTGTCGCTTCTTGGACGTTTATCATAAAAGAGATTGGATTCCATTGAAATCTGGGACAAAACATGTCAAAACAGGTGTCAAGCTATTAGAAATTTCTGTTTTTATATCTAATTAGATGAATGTCTAATTTTTGCTGGATGTTATCAAAATAGTTGCCAAAAAGAACGATGATCTTTAAGGGGGGGTAGGGTCTAACGGGTATAAAAAAAACACCATTTTCACGATTTTTTCTAGAGCTATCGTTCAAACAAATGTATTCAAATTTTTTGCATTATACAAAGCATTGTTAAAAGAACATTTATTAATTTTTTCGTAGAAAAATATTGAAAAATGAGCCGGTGACGGAGCACTTTCGAGGATGCCTTTTAGAAATCAGGATTTGCGGTGGACACTGTATCTCAGCACAGAACCATCTGAAGTCAAAAAATCAGAACAAAATATTTTTAATAGATGTTTTTCTGGACCCCAACGTTTTTATTTAACTTAAAAAATGTTTTATGAAATTTTTGTGGCTGTTTGAAGTAAAAACTACGGTTTTTCACGAAAAAATCCGCCATTTTTCACCTGTAAAATCTCCCCAAAGTAAAAAAAAACAAAAAAGAAAAACGTTGGGGTCTGGTATTTTATATGTAGAAAATATGTTCCAAATTTGAAAAGAATCGGATAAGTAGTTTTCAAATGACGATGTCCACGGACTTTAAAAACGTGCTTTCGAGAAAAACGCGTTTGAAGTTTCTGCTCTTGCTTTCTTGCAGTATTAGATAGGAGGAGATAAAGGCCTATAATTTCTACAGTTTTGCTTCAATTGACTTGAAAATTTGACACAACATTCTTGAAATATTTTACAATAAGAAAATAAAAAAATAAAAAATCTATATTTGGAAAGTGTTAGACCCTAACCCCCCCCCCCTTTAACCTTAGACATACAATTTAAAGTTTTAATCGAACTATTGTTGTAACAGAAAATTTAAAAAAAATTCAAAGAGATATTTGATTTTTTTTATTTGATTTAGAAAAAAAATCTGAATAAACCCGGGTAAATCCGGAAAATTTAAAAAATATGTGGCCATCCCGGTCAGATTTAACTTTTCTAGAATTCTTTATTTGGTTTAGGGCAAGCCTGGATATGTCAAGAAAATTTGGAATAAACGATAATCAAAGTGTGAAGCTAAATCACGGATACATCTGAAACCATAAGTTTTTTGATGATTTTGGAAGTTTTCCAACATTACTTTTGGCTGTTTTAAAAAATTTCCAACATCAGTTCATTAATTTGTGAAACTTGTTTTTATATAAATTTTTAATAATAAATATTCGGCCTATTCGGCCGAATACTTAGCTCAACTATTCTGTGAGCCGAATATTCGGCTTAACGGTTTTTTTGACGGTATTCGGGGCCGAATATTCGGCCGACCGAATATTCGGTACCGTAAAACGGGATAACTTTGACCATCAATAAATTTTTCCACTCAATCATCAATAACTTAGTTTATAGTTTGAATTTTTGAAAACTGTTTTCTACGTTTGAAAGCCTATTAATTGAGTATCAAATAGACAAAATTTGGTTTGCATTTGAAATTGTTTTCTGTTAGTAAAAATGTAATTTCTAAATCTTAAAATATCTATTTTTTCCAAGGCTCGCAAAGAAACAGCTCTCCTGATGATTTCAAAAGCATTCAGAAGCAAATGGAATGTTGAATGTGCAAGAACAACTTTTTTTCTTTGTATATGTATAGTTATAGTGCTATTTTTGTAGTCATTTAATGATTATTTTTTGATATTTCTATAGTAAGGACATTTTCCAAGAGTAAGCCCTAATTGGACAAATAGATAGGAATCCTTATCAAATGATTAACTTTGAAGAAAAAATGAAAATAGAAATAGTGGGAGAGCCTAGGGGAATTTGTGAAGGTAAAATTTCTTTTTTTTTTTTGAAACTAAAACTATTTAGCAATTATTATAATTTTTGCCCCTAGATGTATGCAGCATTATTGTTTTTTTTTCGATTATAAATGTTTTGAGAAGAAAACGTTAAAAAGAGTTTGTAAACAATGATGAAGGTGTTCTGTATCCTTTTTGATCAAGAAAACTCGTTAAAACCGTCAAAATGGAGACTGATCAATGTAACCCCTAAACATCAATTCCTGAACAGCGACGAAATCAATTTTTAAATCAAATTTAAAGTTGTCAAATAAATTTTTCCAACCATGTTTTACGTCCATAGGAGTCCAGTACTGGTTTTAAAAATATGAAACATGCCACATTTATTGACAGGAAAAATATTCGAAAAATATTGAAAAAAGTAATCAATATTATCCCGGTTTACGGTACCTACTTCTCTAGTTTCTACAAGTTCAAAAACTGTAAGCCGCTTTGGATCGCGGGTCAATAGCCTTGGGAGAGGAATTGATAAAATTTTCTGGTTCAGTTCAATCTCTATTCGCTTTCTTGTTTGCTATGCTGTTGGCTCTATGCAGATGAACGAGCTTACTTGGAACATAAATTACCTTCCATTTGACTATATTTACGGAATTAATTGTATCATCAATGATTTTTTTTTTTAAAACTAGAAATTATGAATTTTTATTAATAAAAACGTTTTAAAAATTTGATGGGTTACGTGATAAACTTTTTCTACAAAATCCTACAGCTAAATCTGATTGATTATCACATTTTACACCGTTCACATTTTAAATTTGTACACGCAAAATAATCTGCAGGTTGCTCCTACCTGAAAAACTACATAATTTTTATCCAATTGATTTTCACGTAATTTGTACGAATAAAATAAGTAAACGCCCCCCTAATAGGAATTTCGCTCTATGAACATCACGTGCAACTGAATTTTTAATGTGTTCAAAGTGTTATGAGGATGAAGATAAAGCTACGTGAAGTTTGTTTAGTATCGAAATGATATTTGGATCCTCTCTTCTATTTTTTTTCGTTTCTACCGGTAATGAAAAAATAACAAATTGAATTCCATCATAAATAACATTTATTGTCATTATCATTCACACTGTCACTACACTTAACAATTTCAGAATCATCAAAAAGATAAATAATATTCCTTGTTAGGATCAGTAGAAACAAACTTCCATCCGGGCCGATTTGGTGCTTAGGCTTCTTCTCACGGCCCTTCCTCGTCTTCTCCACGGGTTTCTTGAAGCTTTCTTCGAAGCTGGAAACGATTCAAACCACAGTTTAAACTAAATTAGATTGAATTAAATTTCGACAAGGAAAACAATTCACACTTACCACCTTGCTCCCGAGGCTCGGATTTATGCATCTCGTGTTTGGGACCCGCAGGACTCTTGTGCTGCCGCATCCAAACAAAATCAAGTTAGCTAATTGACAAAAATTCCCTTTTCCAATAGGAATATACCAGATGCTTGAAAAAATAGTAAAAACAAGGATTTACGCGAAATTCGCATGACAGTTATATGGAAGTAAATTAGTTACTACAAAGCATACGTAGAACTTAGTGAAACTAATATGATGAACGCTAGCAAATCTGAAGGTTATTCAACTGGCGTTGCTCTTCTTGATATTGAATAAGCTTTTGGCAGTGTTTGGCACAAAGGTTTAGTAGCTAAATTAGCTCGATTTTCCTGTATATCTCACCAAAATTATTCAAAATTATTTGACTAGCCGAACCTTACAAGTAAGCTATCAAAATTCATGATCTGAAAGGACACCCATTAGAGCTGGTGTCCCTCAGGGCCAATTTTATACAATATTTTTACTTCTGATCCTCCTGATGTACCAGAAGAAAAAGGTAGAAGATTATTTGCTGATGATACTTTGCTTTCAGCCAAAGGTCGAAATTTACGGGTGGTACGCAGTAGATTGCAAGAAAATTTAAATTCCTTTTTGAATTACTTGAAAATGTGGAAAATTTCTCCTAACGCTTCCAAAACTCAACTTATTTTATTTCCCCATAAGCCAAGAGCAAAATTTTTGAAACCTAATGAAAATCATTCCATAACTTTTAATGGGGTTTCAATAGAATGGTCTGATCACGTGAAGTACTTGGGACTTACACTTGATCGGAATCTTACTTTTAAAAATCACATTGAAGATATTCAATCTAAAAGTAATAAATACACTAAATCTCTTTATTCTCTCATCAACAGGAAATCCAGGTTGTGTCTGCGAAACAAGATGTTAATCTACAAACAGGTCTTTCGACCAGCGATAATGTATGCAGTTCCGATTTGGTCTAGCTGCGGCTTCCACCTTGGCACAGCACCGAAGATCTTCATCGGATTGCAGGCATAGAATCGATCGAAGAGATGGCCAACAAAATCATCTCCAACTTCAGAGGCAAATCGATGCAGTCTTCCATCGCAGAGATTCGTTCTCTTTACAATTAAGTTAGTTTATAGGATTTAGGATTAAGTTTATACATCTTTTTTTTTTTTGCTTAACAGGATATTCTCCTTTAAATCAAATTATTTATTGCTAAAGCAAATTTAAATCAAATAAACAATGTTTAAAATTAACTGTATCAAAGAGTTGAACTGATCATAATTGATCTGAACACTTTAATTTAACTTTAATAATGTAACTTAAATGTAATGATTAAAAGACTAATAAAGACATATTAAAAAAAAAAAAAAACAGAATTCAAGGGAATCTTTAGATTGCTTCGATTCAGCCACATTTCCACTTTTTCACTTCAGCAATGGCACCTAATCCAGTTCCTTAGAACCCATTTTTAATCACATTCGCAAAAATCAGGCATATTTTAATAAAATCAGGCAAATTCAATGGCTTATCAGGTTGTCAGGCAGAGCCTCAAAAAATCAGGCAATACCTGAAAAATCAGGCACATTGGCATCTCTGCCAATAGGCAATATGCGCTCCCAATCCCGGTATACGATTTCTTATGTGTTAAACAGAGAAAGCAATAGCCTTCACTCCAATTTCACTCCGGTTAGCTGTCATTCTTATGGAAATTTGTGTAGGAGTGTAAGCTTCATTCTTTTTAGCAGGCCCAAGCCCAATTAGGATATATTGACAGTTCTACACGAACACCACCTTAGCAGGAGGCCTCAGCCCTAACCCCAAACCATGGGAGAACACAATCGATTTTTGAGAAGGACGCACGATAAACGCTATTTTCCGGTACTAATATCGACAAATTCGCCCTATGCAGGGCGTTCGTGTTTTGGTTTTTTTTGGGTGTTCAGGGGTGCTAAGTGCATTGATATTTGGAAAATGATTATTTTTTTAATTGCATTGTAATTGAAAACCCTTTTCATGAGTACTGAGAATTTGCAACTTTCCCATAGATTTCTATTCGAATGTGAAATTAAACGCATCATTTATCTGAACGAAATGACAACTTACTGTATCGTACACTTAAACGGATGTAGCGAATTATGTGGATATGTTTAAAATAATCAGAGCATGTAGGCGATTGTTTTCAAAGTCAGCATAGACGGGGCATTGATTAATTTACATGTTTGTAACAGTGAATGATTTTGCATTTGTTTAGAATTTAGAAACAATTCTTTTTTAATCTACCAAGTACTTGAAAATATATTTCAGATGTTTTGAATTCACTTTGAAAATTCATTTGCAAAAAATGGCCCTTCATCCATTTAGGAACGCCCCGTAATGAATTGAAACGTTTAGTTGTTGGTAGTTAAAAAATTTATGAAATTCAGAAATATTATAATTAGTTTTAAACGAGCATCTGTTGATTTTAGTAACGCACCTAGCATCACCGGTGAGGCAGCCAGCAAATCAAAATTTGAGGTTATGGCTGAGGTCAATTTTTCGCCAATACTATCATCCGTATATACCCTTATATTGGGTGATGGTTTTCCACTAGTGCAAGTGGGATGTAGCTAAAATTTCACCCAACCTTTGACAGATCTCACGGGTTTTTCTTAAGGAGAGAAAGAATAACATTTCGATTCCATCGTTTTTTTTTACAACGCAAACTAGTTTTCCACGAGTTTCGCTCTAACTGCTGTTATTGTGCTCGTTTATTCATTCAGAAATCCGTCAATTTTGCCCGAGTTTTGAACATGATGTGATGAGAAAGAAATGTTGCGAAGGTATTTTGTAGTGAAGGTTTTTCATCGTAAGCATAGTGACCATGATAAAAGTTACGTAACTACAAATAATTTTCGCGACGCATTTTGCCTAGGATAAACAAAACTCCCTGACAACGACACGTAGCGACGCAGGCTTTGTTTATGTTCATGCAAGATTGTGCGTTTACTTGCACCACCTTAGTAAAAGTGTATTGTGACCAGGAGGCGGCAACGTTACACGTTTTGTCTATGTATCGTGTGATCAACATCTTTTAAATGAGTGGTCGTGAATCTCGTTTTTAAGCTTTTTTTCCTCAGATTTAAGCTTTTTTTTCCTTGAGAGCATAGGAGGCGAAAGCTTAAATCTGAGGAAAAAAGCTTAAATCTGTCAAAAAAGGGGAAATCTGAGGGGAAATCTGAGAGATGTGCGGTTTGAATAGCGTTGCCGCCGCCTGATTGTGACCCGTAAAAGTTGTTAGTGTTGGGGGTAAGTATGAGAGTGAATGTAGTCGTCATATATTTGCATCGTCCCGGGTGACAATTTTATTAGTTTATTAAGAAAAAGTTTGCCACTGTGCCAGTGCTATAAATGAAAACGCTATAAGTATTGTACGATGCTTCTATCTTTTTTTTGTAAACAAACTCGCCAGCGCTTATTCACTATTACTATTAGTATATATTGACAATTCTTTACGAACACTACCTTATCGAAAGTCCTCAGCCCTAACCTTTAAACAAGCACGAAACAATGAATTTTATCAAAAAAAACCTTACCCAAATGCGATTTTCCCAAGACAAAACTTCCGTTTTCGCCCCTTCGAGAAACCGGTTGAGTAGGCGCATTTAACCCGCTAGGCGCATTTAGCAACACTCCCCTTATAGGCACCATGCCACGAGTAGATCCTTTTCGCTTCGGCATTTGGCTTCCCAAGCAACCAAAAGTTCGGATAACATTCCTCTATCAGGTTTGATCAGCTCAATCGAGTATGCAGAAAAAAACTTCTTTTGAGCACAATTTTTAAGCAGCTAAACGAACTTTTTAGTTGACAAAAAGTTCGCATGAATTGCTAGACAACTTCTTACCAGCTTCAAAAGCACTTTTATAAGCAGCACAAAAAATCTAAAAAATAACTGTTTCGCTCCTTCAATGCCTTGCCTTTAAAAACGAACTGTCAAATTGTCCTTTATGTCCGAAACGGTTTTCTCCTCGCGAGATTTACAGGAAGTTCAAATTTTCTTCTGTGGCTCGGAACTGTTTATTTTTTTTTGCTCCCCTTTTCAATGTTTTACCCTCTTATCATGAAACCGCTTCGACAATTTACTCTTAACCATTTGTAGATTGTTGGCTTTCTCCTAGCCGCTAATATTAACCGATTTTGATTATATCTTGTGTAATTAATTTATTCGTGTTTCTGAATAAAATAATAAGACGGTATGTTTAACCGGCTTAAGGTTATTGAAAAAAAGTCCTAAAAATGAAATTTCTTTAAACGCTTATATATTTTGTGATACACTTTCTGTATTTAGTATTTTCAATAATTTTCGCAATTGTCAGAAATACATCTGTTTACCGATGTATAAATAAGCAGAAGTATGATGAGGTTTTGACCATTATCCCAGAATTTTCGGCTTGCGGAATCATTACAACACGAGATGGTCTTGGAAAAAACATTCATGGAAAGTCAAACTTGAGGATAACTTTAAGTCTATGTTTACCTTCAGGTCAAATCCATCTGAGTTTAACCACCTGAGATAAGGCGTATTCAATTTTAAAATTTCAAGCAATAACCGTGAAAATGATTGACATATTGATAAAGGAAGGAAGACTCCAAAAAACGGGTGATAACCATTTTTTTGGTACACAGAAACCCAAATTGTAACTATATCCTGTTTCCCCACATCAAAACGAAAGAGTTTTTGTTTCAAAATGATAACTTTTCAAAGGTAGAAAAAACCTGCCCATCGTTGCTCAAAATTACAACCTGTCGACACGAAAGCTCGTAATCTAGCAAAACACATTGGACGGCTCGTATCTTTATGCATATTTTTATTCCGTTTCTTGGCGTGGTGGCCACCGAAAGGTGCTCTCATTAAAGCGTTATTTGAAAACGAAATTTCACTGCTGCTGCTGCTGCAAATTCGGCGAGATGCCATGACACCATCGCCGGGCAATCATCGTTTTAGGAAGCCGAAAACCTGCTTATCGGAACGATCTGATCTGGATCATGGCTGCTTACACCGGGGCATATGCTCGCTCATCATACGAGTGTTGTGTATCCTATCCGTGGGCCATCAATTCCAGATGTGAAATTTATGTTTGCACATGCTGCACCGTGCTCATCAAATTAGTTGATGGATTGTGTTGCTCGAAGATTATGACGGCTAAATATTACTGCGAAACAGTGGAGAGAAATGGAAGAGATAACGACAATATTTATAAGGAAGCAACAACAAGAATGCAGCAAGAATGATCAATGGAGAAGACGGAAGAAGCAAAAATTTGCATGGAGGAATGTGCAATAAAGACTAAACGTTTTGGCCGTTTTAACAAAAGTGTTAAAATTGTCAAAATTGTCAAAATTATCAAAATTGTCAAAATTGTCAGAATTGTCAAAATTGTCAAAATTGTCAAAATTGTCAGAATTGTCTAAATTGTCAAAATTGTCAAAATTGTCAAAATTGTCAAAATTGTCAAAATTGTCAAAATTGTCAAAATTGTCAAAATTGTCAAAATTGTCAAAATTGTCAAAATTGTCAAAATTGTCAAAATTGTCAAAATTGTCAAAATTGTCAAAATTGTCAAAATTGTCAAAATTGTCAAAATTGTCAAAACTTTCAAAATTGTCAAAATTGTCAAAATTGTCAAAATTGTCAAAATTGTCAAAATTGTCAAAATTGTCAAAATTGTCAAAATTGTCAAAATTGTCAAAATTGTCAAAATTGTTAAAATTTGTAAAATTGTCAAAATTGTCAAAATTGTTAAAATTTGTAAAATTATCAAGCTAACTTAAAGTTTAAAATTTTAAAAAATGTCGAAAATGTGAAAATTTTCCCTAGATGTAAAAATTTTCCAAAAAAATTGTAAAATGTTCGAAGGACCGATTTTTTCCTTGGAATGAATGCATTTCTCGATTGATTCAAAATTCTTTGTTGAAGCCGAAGGTGTAATTGTCTATTTCCTTCCTGAATGTTTTACGATTTCAAAAATGATCCACAAACAACAGGCAATCAAAAAAGCGCTTTGTTTTTTTTTTGTATTATTGAAAACTCAACAGGAAGACACATTGCCGGAACACATTTGGAGACACGCGCTTACAATGAGTTTTTTTTCTCTATAGGACTTTGCCTTCTGCCGATGGCAAGGCACATCATGTGACATCTGTTTGGCTCTTTGGCTTACCGTAAAGTTATTAATTTATACTTTGACTTTTTATTTCTTAGCTTGTACTTTTTTACGATCCCTGAACTGAGGCGATACCTTTCGTTCGCTGAATTTAGAGGAAGAGGAGAAAGAAAGGCAGTTGAGCTGATAAAAAGAAGAGTCCCGGCCACGTAAAACGCACGAAACATCTTGCCATTTGGCAAGACAGGGGACAGAATATTGAACCGGATCGAAAGTTGGTCCGGGTGTATGAAATGTTTTTTTTTCCAACTGCTTTTTTTTTTGTCACGAATAGAATTTTTCTGGATGCCAGTTTTTGGGAAAGAGTTAAAATACTTAGCAAGCATTAAGTTGATTTCGATCTTGTTCCACTTGTTTGATTTTTTTTAAATTTCTTATCCCGTTAGGACCTTTAGGTTATTTCCTTAACAATCAAAATTTAGAATCTCTGAAGATGCAGCAAATTCAAAGTTCATAACCAATCGTTCAGAGTGAATGCAAGCAAATGAGGGCAAAGTGGTGACAATTCTACTAGAAAAAGTTGCCTGTACATTTCATTAAGTACCTCCAATTTCAGAAATGTTAATGAATTCAAACTCAATATTCTGAATAGCTGAACAAAAGTGATTCGGAGAAATTCGACCCAGGGAATGGATACTTTCAGCTGATTGAGTTTGGAGAACCGACTTTTTTCCTGTAAGTTCTAACTAGTAGGTACGTACGTATTTTGGTTTGACAAAAATTTACGTCAAGGCTTTTCCAAGTCAAGCTCCGATACGAACTGATACCAAAATTTGATTTGAAATGTCACTGATGCCAAAATTCTCAAGTTTGGCAGCTCTTCTTCTGTCTCCCAGCCAGCAATTAACCTGTCTCATCTCCGCAAGCTGATCGGATCGTACCCGTTTTGAAGAACATTTGTCGTTTGTGTCGTTTTTGTTCCCCCCTCAGAAAGTCCGAACAAAAAATCCCACTTGATCACCGGGAACACCTTTCGCGTTCTCATCATGCGTCGTCATCAATAAAACGTCCCAGGAAAGGTGTTACTGTCTTCACTGCCGAAAAACCGCAGCAACAACCGGAATTCCGGCGACGAAGACGACTTTTTTTTTATTATTTCTTCAGATCGGGAATTTGAGCAGGACCAGCTGATCTGAGTCGCGCGCACGTGCCAGAAAATGCATCTTGAATGGTTCGTACTTTTTTCGGCGTTTTATATCGAGCACTTGCTCTTTTGGGGTTGCATGTTTCATACTTTTGGAATGTTCAGTTGGACTGTAATAATAGTGATTACCACTCGGTTATTACTTGGTGATCATACACGTCAGCTAATTGGTAAAGCAAGTGCATCTGCCAAAAGCTGGAGGGGCGAGAACTGGAAAATATAGCTTATTTTGAAACAGAGCAAAACAGCAATAGAGAAATTTGTAGGTACTGCTGCTCATAAAAAGAAAGAAACGAATTAAGGTTTTGGGTATGAGGTGTCATTTAATAATTATGAACACAATTGTATGGTGTGTTATGTACATATTTCAGACATTTACATAGTTAGTTTTTATCGTACTTTTTCAAAACAAATGTGATCAAAAGTTTTTAGCAACCGTGTCATCGACTTGAAAGATATTATAGCTAAAAGGATACGTTAAAGTGAATAAATAATTATACAAAGTCTCAATTTTGTATATTGATAAATGATTGAATACTTGCAGCAGTACATATTTAGATTGAGTATAAGTGAATATGGTACATTAGACCGCTGCAAAAATGACTTTCTGCTCCCATATGTTTCTTCTATGTCTTTTGGATCACCAAGCATCACTGCAAAATTTGAGATGATTTGGTTCATTTTCATCCTGAGGTTACACAGCTTTTATATAAGCAGTCAAAAACGCTAAAAGTAAAACAAATATTCTGAAAAAAAAAATGTATAACATCGCATATGTTTTCTGGGGTAGCAGTTTGGTTTGTTCTTTGTTCACATGAATTGCACTGCAAGAATCAAGGAATGTTTTTCATCCAAAGTTATATTTTTTTTAAACTATCAGCACATCTCTGGCGATTTTCGAAAAAAATTTGTTTTCCCATACAAAATTCAATACAAAATTAAAACTCGTTGCGCTAATTCAGGACTGGATGGATCGCTTCCAAAATTTTTAGCAAAAACAACCAAAACAAATTATGCGAGATGTAAAAATTTAAGAATTTGAAATTTCCACACAAAGCTAGCAGTGGTCTAATGGTACATTTAATCTACTTTATAAATTTTATGAAATGTGTCAATTTTTTTCAGTTTCGTCATTTTGGCTATTTTTATCAATTGATCTTTTTATCAATTTTGTCAATTTAGTAAATTTTGTCAATTTTGACTATTTTGGTAAAGTAGTCAACTTTGCAGGGCCGGATTAAGCCATCGATGGAGCCTTGAGTCTAAAATTGAACGCATTTTCGCATGATGCCCTTCATCAAAGTCCTTACAGTGTCATCCGGTACCAGTTTCTCAGTTTGTCCCATTTTCTTAACATGTCCTTCTCGTCTTTGACTGTCTTCCTGCTCTTCCGAAATTCCCGCTCCATTATTGCCCAGAACTGCTTCATTGGGCGCAGCTCTGGACAGTTTGGCGGGTTCATGTCCATTGGTACAAAATGGACAGAATTGGCCTCATACCACTCCAGGACACTTTTAAAATAGTGGCATGATGCCAAATTTTGCCAAAATAGCGGAGCTTCGTCGTGCTGCTGCAAGAACGGAAAAAGGCACTTCTCGAGGCACTCAGATTTGTAGATCTTAGAATGTACTGTGCCCTTTGTCACGAATTACTCACTCCTCAGTCCTCAAGAGCAGATGGCCTGCCAAACGAGATATTTGGAGGCGAACTTGGACATTTTCTTCTTCTTAAATCTGTCATCCACATCGAACTTGCTCTTGCCGGTGAAAAACTTTAAACCGGAATATGCTTAAAATCAGCTTTTATATACGTTTCGTCGTCCATCACACAGCAGCCATATTTTGTCAGTATCTTCTCGTAGAGCTTCGTGCCCGAGTTTTAGCCGTCGATTGTTGCCCCTCATCGCGGTTTGGGAAGTTCTCTACCATGTATGTGAGTAGTCCAGCTCTCTTCTTTGCATTCTGGACGTAGCTCTGCGACATACCGATCTTTTTAGCCAAATCACGGCTTGAGACGTTGGGATTTGCTTTAATCATCCGCTTCACTTTTCCCTCCGTCTTTTTGTTCTCCGGTCCCGGTTTTTTTCCAGCTCCTTTGCCGTGGTTCAACGTCAACTGGTCCTGGAACCGCTTCAACACTCTGGAGACGGTTGAATGGTGAATGTTCAATATTTTTCCCAAATGGCGGTGCGACAGGTCAGAAAATTCCACACCCATAGAAGAGGTTGCAAAAATCCAATGCCTATTTAGCAAAATTTAGCAAGACGGTATGTTTGAAAAACCGTAACTGGCATAAGGACTCGGCTCCCAACCAAAATGATGACCACTACATTCAAGTGAAACAAGAAAAACATGTTATAGAATTTCCTTCCTATTGGATAATTTCATCCCAGAAACAAGAAAATAAAAATTAAAACCACAGCGCTGTAGTGAGAATCGAACTCAAATCACCAATTGTATCGTCTTACCAGTCCGATATTCTAACCAGTGTACTATTCGAGCTTCATGCAGGACGAGGTATATTTGTCATAGGCTTTCTGTTACCGATCAATCACAAAAAACGTACAACGGCGGCTTCTCGGCGTTTGGCCTCCTTTCAATGCATTCCTTTGTCTTAAGATGGAAACGGGAAAGGGAACGGGAGTGAAGGAACGGGAAACCCATTGAATGAGAACTGTGCTTTGCTTACTGCCTGCTATTACATACACACGCTACATATACACAGCTGCCAAAGCCGGGCAGCTTGGCCGGTGTTGTTTGCCGGTGAATTGAAGGAATGATTTTGTTGTTGCTTCTGCTACATACACACGAACAGCTTAGCCGTGTTTGCTGGTGGATTGAATTAGAAGGATGTTTTTGTTGTTGCTTTTGCTACATTCACACGCACAGTGCTCGGATCGCTGGCTGCCTGGTGTTGGCCGGTATTTATTTCCATCCTTCTTCGGCTTGTGATGCGATGGGGAGGGACGCGAAAACGTTTTTATTTTGTTTCATTCAGACATACGCAATTCGGTTGCGCTGGGAGATTAATGCCAGTAGGCGCAAATCGAATCAATGCCGGTCGCGTTATCTTCTTGTACCAATGATGCTATGAAATTGACTACACGCCATTGGCACATAGGCTGAATTTTGGGTGCAGGTGTTTGGAAAGAATTCGTTTTCTCGTCTTGCGTTGGTTCACCTCCATTTTCGTTGAATCAAAAAACACGACTTCGAGTTTGACAGTATGTAAACAAAACACATCAATAAGAAAGTGTGCAAAATTTGGTTGATTTTTACCTAATGGTAAAAAAGTTATGCCCTGTTGAATGTGTCGCAATATTTTCGTGTTCGCCCTTTAAAGCATCGATCACGATGAATCTGGACGCACTGTTTGTTATACCATAGCGCTCCTAAAGGGTGATACGGTCAAAATTTGATCAAGGGAAAACGCGTATAAATCGGTGAAATCGTTTATTTAAAAATTCAAATTAAATTTCTTTTTCAAGTTTAACTAGTTTAAAATTCATGAAAAATTTTCAGTTAGGCTTCCGCTTTTCCAAATCCGAATTGCCGGGCCTTAAGCGTAACCCCTGCCATCAGATTTTGTACAGCCACCTTGTCCACCTTCTTCGCCGCAGAAAGTTTTTTTGTCTTCTTTAAATTCCGCTTGACAATAGCCCAGTATTTCTCAATTGGGCTGAGCTCTGGCGTGTTGGGAAGGTTCTTGTCCTTGGCAACCACCTACACGTTGTTGGCGGCGTAGCACTCTATGACCTTTTTACCGTAATGGCAAGATGCCAAATCCGGCCAAAACAGTACGGAACAACCGTGTTTCTTCGGGAAAGGCAGCAGACGTTTATTCAAACACTCTTTCACGTAAATTTCTTGGTTGACAGTCCCGGAAGCTATGAAAATGCTGCTTTTCAAGCCACAGGTACAGATGGCTTGCCAAACCAGATATTTCTTCGCAAACTTTGACAGTTTCATGTGCTTGAAAATATATGCTACCTTTCCCCTTCCTTTTGCCGTATAAAACTCCTGTCCCGGAAACTGCTTGTAGTCGGCTTTGAAGTAGGTTTCGTCGTTCATTACCACGCAGTCAAACTTCGTCAGCATCGTCGTCTACAGCCTCCGGGATCGCGCTTTGGCTGTCGTATTTTGTTTATCATCGCGATTTGGAGTCACTGCCTTCTTGTAAGTCGATAGTCCGGCTCGTTTTTTGGCTCGATGCACGGTTGTAAATAGACTATACACCCAGCTTATTTGCGGCATCTCGGAGAGGGAGGTTAGGGTTTCGCTTGAAACTACCGGCAACTCTCTTTGTCGTCTCAGCGGCTTCCGGTTTTCGATTTCCCCCTATCCAGACTTCCTGGCTGTCGACAAACGTTCCCCAAACACTTTAATTACATTTGTAACGGTTGATTTGGTAACTTTTAGCGAATTTGCCAACTTTGCGTGCGAGTAGCTCGGATTTTTGCGATGCGCGAGCAAAATTTTGATACGCTGCTCTTCTTCCTTGGACGTTATTTTGACAATTGAAGAGGGATTTCCAAAATCAAAATAGGAGCAACATTCCACACACACACACACGCACACACACACCTTCAAAATGAGGGGGGGTCAGGCTTTTTAAACGCAAAATTGAAAGAAATACGCCAAGTTGTTATTGACCAAATTTTGACCGTATCACCCTTTAGTAGTTGGATCTGGAATGTTTTGACAGTACTTTGTTCGGAAATGTTTCCTCTATTAGTGATGAAAATTTCATTACGATTCGTTTTGGTCCAAAAAAGTTACACGTGATGGAAGCCGCGAGACGAAAATTAATTTTGGACACCCACGTCTAAAACCCGACGTGGTCAGGTTCAAAAATCGCGAAATCTATAAAGATGGTCAAATCGACCGTGTGCAGCGTTCTAAAACGTTTCCGTGAGATGTATACTATTGATTGCCAGGTTCATACCAAGCGTTATAGTGGATCGAGGATCGGAAACTGCATCTGAAGGTGTTGAGAACGATCAAGGTAAACCCGGGGCAGTCGGACTATGACATCGATAAGAAATTCAATGCCGACCGGTGCACAGTCAGAAGGATTCATCTGCGCGAAGGAATACGATCTTATCGGGCCAGCAAGCAACCACACCGGACTTTGATGAAGAATGTAGAGGCCAAAGGACGGGCCCAGAAGTTATACAACAAAGTTCTAACGAAGTACGACGGATGCATCCTCATGGATGACGAAACGTACTTGAAGATGGATTTTGGGCGGCTTCCTGGCCAAAAATTTTACAAAGTCACTGGTCGGGGTGATGTCCCCGCCAAGTTCAAATTCGTTTCTGCCGATAAGTTTGCAAGAGAGTGTTTGATCTGGCAAGGTATTAGCAGCTGCGGACGGAAAACCCCGGTTTTTGTGAAAAACAAGCCCATGGACTCCGAAATGTACAAAGAGGAGTGCCTGAAAAACGTTTTTTCCGTACATTAGATCTCACAAAAGACCAGTTAAGTTTTCACCAGATTTGGAAAGCTGCCACTATAGCAAAAAAGTACTACAATGGTATCGGGCCAACGGGTGGATTTTGTCGAAAAGGACATCAACTCACCAAACTGCCCTCAATTCCGCCCTATCGAAAAATTTTGGGCAATTGTCAAGCAGAAGATGAAGAAGAATGTTAGGACGACTCGGGATGCAACAGAGATGGAGAGATTGTGGAACAAAATGGCCGCTGAGGTCAGCGAATAGGGTGTCCAAACTATGATGAGTGGTACTCGACGAAAACTTCTAACTTCTTATCATTCAATCTGAACTTATGTATACTTTTCTGAAACATTGATAAACTAACATTGGGGAAATATCTAAGGCTGCATGCAATGTAGTGCGTATCTAACAATATTATTGTTTTGGTAAAGCATTCATCGGATCAATTGACAAAATATCTTCAATATTAACGTAAGTTACATGAAACGTTTTTGTAGCACCTTATCCACCCACCTTTTTTTTTTTTTTAATTCTAAAATAGTCTTTTATTCAATTATTTTTTACAAGGTTTGATGCTTTAAAAATACATTTTCAAATTGTTTTTTTTTTCATTTCTCAATACTCATTTGAACTAATAAATTTCTTTAGTAGTTAAAAAAGTGTGATCCGAAATAAAACGTGTGTTCCTCTCAAGTTACGATATCTATCGGTCTCGTTTCAACTTCGGTTTCTGGATGCTATCGGCTACTGGAAATCATCGTTGTTCATCGTCTTGCCCATGCTCGATTCCTATTGCGTTGCACACGATGAAAGTTATTCAGAACCATATTTCAGTTTCTCAATGTTAAATTAAGAAATGAAATTCAAATATTTTTAAAGAATCAAAGTTATAATCTAAGCTAAAGCCAGAATTGTAAAATTTATTATTCATATTTCAAATGTTTATTTCAATTTCATATCATAAAACAGTTCAGTACCTTAAATAAAGATCTCGAGATTTCAGAGAAGAAATTGAAAATCTCAATGAATTAAATTTCTATTAAAAACCTAAAAACAGATGCGATTTAAAACATAGAGATATTCATGTTTAAAGAATCACTCATAGAAATTCATAATTTAATTATGAGAATATTTATATGATTAAAATAAATCGATAGTGGTCAATTGGAAAATTGTATGCTAAATTCAGGATGTTTACTTCAGTAGAGGATAATTTCAAAATAAAAGTACCTTAAAATCAATAGCATAAAACTTCGCTTAAATCAGTTGGAAAAGCTTACCTATTTTAGAATTTCAAATTTAAGACTGAAATTGGTATGGAAAATTTATAGAGAAACTCAGTATGGCGAATTGGTCTAATTTTAGCTACAAAGGTAGTCGTTATTTATTTTAATTTTTTTTAAGTTGATTTTTGGAAAAAGTAAGCAGAATGTTTAAACTAACGAAAATTTAAATGATTGATCGAAAAAATCTCTTAGGATTGGCCGTTTTTTTATTTCAACAATAGCCGGCGTATACCTGAATGTTGTTTGGAAAAAATTCGAAATGTTTATTATTAAAACTTTTAAGTAAACATGAATCTATCCGTAAATTGCATGTTTACAGAATACCTCACAAAGCTTAAAGTAGAAGCGATATGCCTTTGTGCTTAATGAGAGAAATTTGTACTTTATGAAAATGGGAGATATTTTTCTCTATTTCACCTATTCTGTATTGCAAATATAATTTTGAAAATTGATAATAACTGTTATTTATTAAAATTTTAACAAAGCTAAAAAAAGTTATTTCAACCGCCAGTTAAATCTGTTACGATTGAATTTTAATGTGGAAAAATTTATCTTACTAAAAACATAACGTTTGATTCACAGAGACTTCCTTAGATAAGTTTTTGATTGAAATGTTAAGAGAAAACAGATATATTATTTATTGAAAGGTAAACATTTCAGATTCCCCGGATTCTATTAATATTAGGACATGTCCAGGTTTTCAAAGTAAAGTCGACAAGTAATGCAAACTACTGTCGGTCGAGTTTTTGAAATAGATTTTGGATTATGCTTTGTTCGGATTTTGTGTTGAAAAATTCCAAATGCCCCGATTTTGCCTGGTTTTGGAAAAAAATAATTCTGATTTGCTCAGCCCGCATAAAGGCAAGATAATTCTGCAATGGATACTCTCGAGGGCCTGCCTTAACTTGAAACTAGAGTGAAATTATTTGAGATATTATTTCACGGGGGGCCTCTGAGCTGGTATATTTTTCGATTTAATTCCAGTTTTCTAGTTTTTTCTTTCTTTCCTACACATTATTAAATTTTTGTGTAAATTTATGTGAAATTGGATGCACAAAACAGAAGCATACTATTTGACGGAAAATTACACACGATAAAAACACAAACGCTTAAAGCAATAAATATTTGAAGACATATTTTTTTTAAAGAATATAACATAAATTTATGTCATTGATGCAAATTTATGTCAAACATGTGTAAAATTTCTAACAATCTTTTTGAACTAATTGACAACAATTGACTGGATATAGTCAATTCGTCCACTGATGACAACCGTTAAAAAAGTGCAAAAATTTATTCTAAAACTGTTATTTATTTCGACTTCCACAGTAGTACAAAAATAATGGAATGAATGAAAGTTTAGCACAGGTACTTTTTATACGGTATTACTTATAGGCTTATTTCGGTGAATGAATCAACTTTTTTAAATGACTATTAAATTAACATTTCGGATTACTCTGGGGGACATCCGATGATGGGTGGAGAAAAATAACCCGAAACGTTACATAAATTAAAAAAAAAGTTGTTTCACCACCAAAAAAGTCAATAAGTAAAAGCCGTACTAAATAAAGGAAATGAAATTCTGTACAGTCAAAAGTAGCTCTTACTGCTTTTATCCATCAATACATTGAACCCATCTATTTTAAGGCGGCATGAGTTAATAAGTTCATATACGATTACACCTTTTCGAAAACCGAGCACTTGAAAATTTGACTTGTAACTTTTGAACGGCTCAATAGATGGCACTGTTTCAAGTAAATTTTCAACGTATTTTTTTATGTAATCATTTGAAATTTTACACACTTTATTGAAGATTTTTTGTTCGAGCTTGTGCGTCTGTTCTCTGTGTAATTAACTCAACACCCGATGGTCGACTTCCTCCGGCCGAATATAGGTTTCCGCACAGCATCAATTCAGTGTCAAATATTCAGCAGTCGTCAAATAACAACACTTAGATATTTTTTTCCCGAAACTAGTTCACTACTAACGAATTTAGCTTTGTAATTCTAAACCAAAAAATTTCAGTAAAATTTTTCTCACACGTATCTGTCATCATCTAATTGCGTTTTTTCGCACATAATTTGACATCAATCTAGAGATAAATTCAAATTCAAATCTAATTTTCACTTTCTCGACCTAATTTTAAGCTACTCGCATAAAAATAGATGCAAAACAATGTAAAATAGCAAACGCAACTTGAAAAAATTGATGATTATTTTAAATTTTGTCAATTTTGTCAATTTTATCAGTTTTGTCAATTTTGTCAATTTTGTGAATTTTGCGAATTTTGTGAATTTTGTAAATTTTGTCTAATTTGTCAATTTTGTCAATTTTGTCAATTTTGTCAATTTTGTCAATTTTGACAATATTGTCAATTTTGTCAATTTTGTCAATTTTGTCAATTTTGTCAATTTTGTCAATTTTGTCAATTTTGTCAATTTTGTCAATTTTGTCAATTTTGTCAATTTTGTCAATTTTGTCAATTTTGTCAATTTTGTCAATTTTGTCAATTTTGTCAATTTTGTCAATTTTGTCCATTTTGTCAATTTTGTCAATTTTGTCAATTTTGTCAATTTTGTCAATTTTGTACATTTTGTACATTTTGTTAATTTTGTCAATTTTGTCAATTTTGTCAATTTTGTCAATTTTGTCAATTTTGTCAATTTTGTCAATTTTGTCAATTTTGTCAATTTTGTCAATTTTGTAAATTTTGTAAATTTTGTAAATTTTGTCAATTTTGTCAATTTTGTCGATTTTGTAAATTTTGTCAATGTTGTCAATTTTGTCAATCTTGTCAATTTTGTCAATCTTGTCAATTTTGTCAATTTTGTCAATTTTGTCAATTTTGTCAATTTTGGTCAATTTTGTCAATTTTGTCAATTTTGTCAATTTTGTCAATTTTGTCCATTTAGTCAATTTTGTCAATTTTGTCAATTTTGTCAATTTTGTCAATTTTGTCAATTTTGTCAATTTTGTCAATTTTGTCAATTTTGTCAATTTTGTCAATTTTGTCAATCTTGTCAATTTTGTTAATTTTGTCAATTTTGCCATATTTGTCAATTATGTCAATTTTGTCAATTTTGTCAATTATGTCAATTTTGTCAATTTTGTCAATTTTGTCAATCTTGTCAATTTTGTCAATCTTGTCAATTTTGTCAATTTTGTCAATTTTGTCAATTTTGTCAATTTTGTCAATTTTGGTCAATTTTGTCAATTTTGTCAATTTTGTCAATTTTGTCAATTTTGTCAATTTTGTCCATTTAGTCAATTTTGTCAATTTTGTCAATTTTGTCAATTTTGTCAATTTTGTCAATTTTGTCAATTTTGTCAATTTTGTCAATTTTGTCAATTTTGTCAATTTTGTCAATTTTGTCAATTTTGTCAATTTTGTCAATTTTGTCAATTTTGTCAATTTTGTCAATTTTGTCAATTTTGTCAATTTTGTCAATTTTGTCAATTTTGTCAATTTTGTCAATTTTGTCAATTTTGTCAATTTTGTCAATTTTGTCAATTTTGTCAATTTTGTCAATTTTGTCAATTTTGTCAATTTTGTCAATTTTGTCAATTTTGTCAATTTTGTCAATTTTGTCAATTTTGTCAATTTTGTCCATTTAGTCAATTTAGTCAATTTTGTCAATTTTGTCAATTTTGTCAATTTTGTCAATTTTGTCAATTTTGTCAATTTTGTCAATTTTGTCAATTTTGTCAATTTAGTCAATTTTGTCAATTTTGTCAATTTTGTCAATTTTGTCAATTTTGTCCATTTTGTCAATTTTGTCAATTTTGTCAATTTTGTCAATTTTGTCAATTTTGTCAATTTTGTCAATTTTGTCAATTTTGTCAATTTTGTCAATTTTGTCAATTTTGTCAATTTTGTCAATTTTGTAAATTTTGTCAATTTTGTCAATTTTGTCAATTTTGTCAATTTTGTCAATTTTGTCAATTTTGACAATTTTGTCAATTTTGTCAATTTTGTCAATTTTGTCAATTTTGTCAATTTTGTCAATTTTGTCAATTTTGACAATTTTGTCAATTTTGTCAATTTTGTCAATTTTGTCAATTTTGTCAATTTTGTCAATTTTGTCAATTTTGTCAATTTTGGTCAATTTTGTCAATTTTGTGAATTTTGTCAATTTTGTCAATTTTGTCAATTTTGTCAATTTTGTCAATTTTGTCAATTTTGTCAATTTTGTAAATTTTGTCAATTTTGTCAATTTTGTCAATTTTGTCAATTTTGTCAATTTTGTCAATTTTGTCAATTTTGTCAATTTCGTCAATTTTGTCAATTTTGTCAATTTTGTCAATTTTGTCAATTTTGTCAATTTTGTCAATTTTGTCAATTTTGTCAATTTTGTCAATTTTGTCAATTTTGTCAATTTTGTCAATTTTGTCAATTTTGTCAATTTTGTAAATTTTGTAAATTTTGTCAATTTTGTCAATTTTGTCAATTTTGTCAATTTTGCCAATGTTGTCAATTCTGTCAATCTTGTCAATTTTGTCAATCTTGTCAATTTTGTCAATTTTGTCAATTTTGTCAATTTTGTCAATTTAGTCAATTTTGTCAATTTTGTCAATTTTGTCAATTTTGTCAATTTTGTTAATTTTGTCAATTTTGTCAATTTTGTCAATTTTGTCAATTTTGTCAATTTTGTCAATTTTGTCAATTTTGTCAATTTTGTCAATTTTGTCAATTTTGTCAATTTTGTCAATTTTGTCAATTTTGTCAATTTTGTCAATTTTGTCAATTTTGTCAATTTTGTCAATTTTGTCAATTTTGTCAATTTTGTCAATTTTGTCAATTTTGTCAATTTTGTCAATTTTGTCAATTTTGTCAATTTTGTCAATTTTGTCAATTTTGTCAATTTTGTCAATTTTGTCAATTTTGTCAATTTTGTCAATTTTGTCAATTTTGTCAATTTTGTCAATTTTGTCAATTTTGTCAATTTTGTCAATTTTGTCAATTTTGTCAATTTTGTCAATTTTGTCAATTTTGTAAATTTTGTCAATTTTGTCAATTTTGTCAATTTTGTCAATTTTGTCAACTTTGTCAATTTTGTCAATTTTGTCAATTTTGTCAATTTTGTCAATTTTGTCAATTTTGTCAATTTTGTCAATTTTGTCAATTTTGTCAATTTTGTCAATTTTGTCAATTTTGTCAATTTTGTCAATTTTGTCAATTTTGTCAATTTTGTCAATTTTGTCAATTTTGTCAATTTTGTCAATTTTGTCAATTTTGTCAATTTTGTCAATTTTGTCAATTTTGTCAATTTTGTAATTTTTTTAAATTTTGTAAATCTTGTCAATTTTGTCAATTTTGTCAATTTTGTCAATTTTGTCAATTTTGTCAATTTTGTCAATTTTGTCAATTTTGTCAATTTTGTAAATTTTATAATTTTTTTAAATTTTGTAAATCTTGTCAATTTTGTCAATTTTGTCAATTTATTTAATTTTGGTAAATTTTGTCAATTTTGCCAATTTTGTCAATTTTGTCAATTTTGTAAATTTTGTAATTTTTTTAAATTTTGTAAATCTTGTCAATTTTGTCAATTTTGTCAATTTTGTCAATTTTGGTCAATTTTGTCAATTTTGTCAATTTTGTCAATTTTGTAAATTTTGTCAATTTTGTCAATTTTGTCCATTTAGTCAATTTTGTCAATTTTGTCAATTTTGTCAATTTTGTCAATTTTGTCAATTTTGTCAATTTTGTCAATTTTGTCAATTTAGTCAATTTTGTCAATTTTGTAAATTTTGTCAACTTTGTCAATTTTGTCAATTTTGTCAATTTTGTCAATTTTGTCAATTTTGTCAATTTTGTCAATTTTGTCAATTTTGTCAATTTTGTCAATTTTGTCAATTTTGTCAATTTTGTCAATTTTGTCAATTTTGTCAATTTTGTCAATTTTGTCAATTTTGTCAATTTTGTCAATTTTGTCAACTTTGTCAATTTTGTCAATTTTGTCAATTTTGCCAATTTTGTCAATTTTGTCAATTTTGTCAATTTTTTCAATTTTGTCAATTTTGTCAATTTTGTCAATTTTGTCAATTTTGTCAATTTTGTCAATTTTGTCAATTTTGTCAATTTTGTCAATTTTGTCAATTTTGTCAATTTTGTCAATTTTGGTCAATTTTGTCAATTTTGTCAATTTTGTCAATTTTGTAAATTTTGTAAATTTTGTCAATTTTGTCAATTTTGTCGATTTTGTAAATTTTGTCAATGGTTTCAATTTTGTCAATCTTGTCAATTTTGTCAATCTTGTCAATTTTGTCAATTTTGTCAATTTTGTCAATTTTGTCAATTTTGGTCAATTTTGTCAATTTTGTCAATTTTGTCAATTTTGTCCATTTAGTCAATTTTGTCAATTTTGTCAATTTTGTCAATTTTGTCAATTTTGTCAATTTTGTCAATTTTGTCAATTTTGTCAATTTTATCAAATTTGTCAATTTTGTCAATATTGTCAATTTTGTCAATTTTGCCAATTTTGTCAATTTTGTAAATTCTTTTCAGTTTTGTCAATCAATGAAGCCTTTTATTTTGTTCCATTTTGTTTTATCCCATATCGTTTGTTTTCAAACTCATAGAGGTAACTCCAAATTTTGAATAGCTGATCTATTCCTTGCATTCTTTTGAATCGATGTTTTCATATTTCGATGTTTGCATCGCACGATATGTTTTTCTTGGCTCGATATAAAAAAAAATAAGCGTAAATTTATTTCCCAGGTGCACGCCATTTGTAGAACCCGCCAGGATCCATTCCTACCCACCAAAGAACGTCAGGTGGACGAAGCGGCCTGAAGAAAGCAACTGACTTAATTTCTCCGAATGCGTAAAACGACCGAATAGCAGCAGCAGGTTGCAGGCATTCGCCATAGATGGATGATTTTTAACGTGCGACGGATAGGGAACATCTTGACGAACTTTTCGGCAGGTAACGGCATTTTTTCGCGCGCTTCCATCATGCGATCGATGGCTGGTTCCTAGAATGTTTATTTCCTTGTTCCTGCTGGAGAACGAAAACATTGAAAAAAAAAACACACACACATTAACAAACCTCGCTAACGCATCAACATCAATGAGGAAAAAGGCGCATACTTAAAAAATTGAAGCGCAGGAAATTTCACCTTGCGTTCCCCCATTTGTTTCCTGGACAGAATAGTCTGGCTTGAAGATGCCGTTGAAAATTTGATCATCTGGAAATTGCGGGTCACTTTTTGAAGGCCGTCTGCTTTCTTCGGCTCTGGTCGATTCATCAACGCCAACAACGACGGTTTAATGTAGCACATGTTTATGGCCGTTGAAGCTTACCCATGGCCATGGTGGTTTGGGTTTTGTATTTTCGTTTTATTTCTACAAAAGCATCTGGATCAACTTCAAGCGGTATCAGGATTGTCATCAGCTGCAGCTTGCTTCATTCCTCCCGGGCGCGTTATTTCACGGTTTTGTAACGTAATTACAAGATACATGGCTTACGGAAGGTAATGTACCAATGGAATATTCAAACATGTTTCGATACCAATTTTTTTAATATTCGAGTCTGAGATTACAAAGTAACAAAACAGTCTGTAAGCTGTAAGTTTCATGAACGCAGAAACGATATCAACATTTTCTGTTGCAGAGGCTATGCTTTTTGTAAGAAGGTATATTTTTTGATCATTTTAGAATGTAAGTTTGTTTTTTGTTTTGGTCGTTTTTTACGAGTTTAAATAAATTATATGAGTGAAAAATTATGGATTGGAACAAAGTATAGAAATTTATGAATTTATGGCAACTTTGAACAAAATTGTCTGTTTTTTTAAACAAAGTTCAGTTGCATAAAGGCCTAAATTTCCCAACTGAAAACAGCACGTGAGTAGGATACTCAAAATTCTTGGAGTATCTGAGTTGTACGTTTTCCAATAATCGAAGCTGCGGGGATAAGACTCGAGCTTTTTTAGTGGTGGCTGTTGGGAAAAGGTTTTCCCACGAGTGGGGAATACCCGCGGGTAGAGTGGCTCTTGACGTCGGGTGGGTCATTTAAGTCGGTGTACGATGACGTCTTCGTCGAGGATCATCCCAGTCGTTACGCTAAGCCTCACGCGTGTGCTGTTACAGGAGCAAGTCTAGGAGAAGCTGCTCTCGGCCGGCACACGAGAGGTCAGATTTTGGGTCGTTAGCGGAAAGAACAGTCTTTGAGTCGTGCAGAGAAGAGGTATGAGTACCTACGTCAACCTCGAGTCAATATGTGGATGTCGAATGCATCTCCCGAATATGCATTGGTCTGGCTTTAATCCTGAGCCTCGTAAGGGCACCAGGCCAACCCTGTACTATGCACCGGGTTGAATAACCGATCACACCTACGAAATGAGGACATTTCCCTTGAGGATCCTTATATGTAGCATGGATAAGTTCAACAAACCAAAGAATAGTGGAGCCGTAGGAGAAATAAAGACACCGAGAATAGGAGGTGGTCGAAGTCAATAAAGTGCTTTAAGTCAGGAAAATTTAGGTGGAATTTAAAACCAATTGGGTTTTACGCGATTCTACGCGGATACTACGCGGTGTATGGAATTAGGCAACAAGGCTTTCGAGTTTGTTTGTGTTTAAACGTTTGTTGATGCCCGGCCTGCCGAGCCGACCGTCGTAGACGTCGTTACGCTCCTGGAAATATCCGAAGCAAGGTGCCGAAAAAAATTCTGCGTTGTAACGAAAAAATTCTGACTTTCTGTGATTTTACTCAAAAATTCTATGACGGTTTGCTGTTATGCATTTTCCATGAGTCATGTCACATTGCATATTATTTTACACTTTACTTTATGAATTTTTATAATATTACCTTATCATATTTTTGCAATTCAAAGATAACTATCCAAAATTTATATGGTCATAAAAAATTTAATTTTGGAAAATCCGTCAAAAATTTTAAAATTCTGTGAAATTTGTGAACATTTCTAAAATTCACAAGATTTTTTGATGAAAATTGGCTCCAAATTCTGTGGAATTATAGATTTTTGTGTGATTTCGGCAACCTAGGTCCGAAGATACTTAAACATTTTCATCGCGAATCTAAAATAATCCTACCGTCGGGGGTCTTTCGAGTACAGTACATCCGAGTCTACATGAGAATCTACAAGGAAAAGGAATCATCTTCTACCTAGTGGATCTCGTGGATACGTTGCGGGCCTGGTGCTGAGTAGCTCCGTACCGTACAAGTGAAGTCGCTTCCTTCGCAGTGGATATCGTAAAGAAATGAATTTTTCGTGGTACGTGAGATTCCCTCGGTGTAGAGATACATATCGACCACGGCTGAGTCATTTAAGGCGAAGAAAAATGGCGTTTTGGTCTGAAAAAATATATTTTTCACTGCGCATATTTCGAGCATGTGCGGTGACCGGCGCAATTCTAGGATAAATTACTCTCGATCAGTAAACGAAGAGCAAAAGAATGCGGTTCTCAAGTTAACTCGAAGAGAAGTCGAACCTCATAATGTCTTTGGTAAAAAAGTCCAATCCAATATATTTAATGCATATGGGTCATTCCATATCAAGTGTGCACAGCGAAAAAACAATCTTATCGAAAATTCGCCAAACTTGGCCTTTCTGAGACCTACAAAATAAATCCTCAATTTTTGAGAATGATCCGCCCACCCCTCGTTCCAGGACCCTCCCTTCTTTTTTTTACGATTTTGAAAAATTCATCATTTTTAAAACACTATATCTCCGTACTAAAAAATCATACCAAAATGACAAAACATGCGTTGTGTAGATTTTATTAAAATCTATCGATTGATGTTATTCATTTTTCGAATAAGTGACGTTTTAAACGTCAAAACTCAGCTCTAGAAATAAAACGTTTATTTTCTCAAGGAGAGTATATTTTTTTCTTGAATTTTATGATTTAATTGTTTTTTTGAGAAAATTTTACGTAAGATCCTACCAAAATCCCAATATAATATTTCGTGTTTTCGAGATGTGAAAGAATTAAGTTTTATTGTACGTCAAATATTTTCTTAAAGTAACCCATTCACAATGTTCTGGACGAATTAAATTTAAAATCAGCATATTGAAGTTACCTTTTAATAAGCAAGAAACTTTTGTTTCAATTCGTTTTGCTGTTGGGTAAAATTTTAATTCATTATAACTCTGTATTCAATTAATCAGTAGTGCTTACTCAGCGGATGCTGCGGATGAATTAATGTGAGGAATTAGATCATTATTCCATAAAACTGTTGTACTTATTCACAGATAATGTGGAAATGAAGAAAATCTGCTTGTATGTTGAATACTAAACTTCCATAAATTATGGCTTTTTTGTTTTTTTTTGGTACTGATATAACAACATTTACTATTGACGTACAGAAATTGTACATTGTATATCGCCTTTATTTACACAACTTAAGTACAGCAGATTTTTTTTTGTTGATAGCGAGTGGAGCACTGAACAAAAGCGATTTTTTAAAGTGATTCACTGAACATTGTGTGCGAATTGTTACCGCATTTGCTTGCTACGCACTCGCTTGCTGTAACTTGCTAGTAGTTTTGAAAACAACTTCTTAACACGTTCGTCGCCACGTCACCCATATATGGGTGACGGCATACCAAGGTTGCAAGGTTGCCGCTCAGTTCTGCCACGCGTTGTAAATCTGAAGCTCTCTCGCTTTACTTTCATGCTCTGAGATTTTTTTTGGGCGACGAACGTGTTAAATCGAAGATTGCGGTTGAAATATCCAGTTGCTGTTTGAGTGACTAACATTGTTAAGCTTCAAAATAGTCGGGAACAGTCTTGATGTTCTGAGCATGGCAAAAGCAACGTGTTCAATTGGAGAAGAACTTAATGAGCGATGTTCAGTGGATCAATAACTACAACAACAACCAGGCAACGCTATACTTATTTGAGATGCTCTACCACTGACCACACTAACATGACACTTAGAACAAAAATTCAACCATTTTCTGTCTAATTTTTTGATGTCAGATTTTGCAGGTTCGCAATACCGACGGCAGGTGGCGAACCTGAAAAATTTAACAAAAAATGCCCTGTAGGAAAAATTGTCCTGTTTAGCCCGATTTTATCGTAGAAATTGCGTGTTTTATTTTTAAAGTTGGGTGACATTTCCTAACTGGGATAGCATTTCTTCAAATTGATCGATGCGCACTCTGGAATCGACATTGCGCACTGTTGGAAAAATTATCCAGAAAACGAAATCGAGTGTCCAGTCAGTATGGTCAGTGGTTCTACTTCAATTGGATCGGAGAAAATGATCTATTTATTTTTCTGATGGAGCAGTTTCTCAATACAACAACCGTTTCAACATGATAAACCTGTTACACCATGAAGAAGATTTCGGCATTCTATTCTATCGATAGGCTTGGAGGGACTCTGAAAAGAATATTTTCAAGCTAAACGGAATTTGAAATATAAAATGTATGCAAAATGAAAAGACACTTTTAAGATGATTGCACTGTAGTGTTGGAACGAAAAGAAATAAGGAAAAATAAAGTTATTTTTGGAATTTTAATATTTCATAAATCGATTTTTTTTTCTTTCATTCAAAATGTTATTTGAATTTTTTTAGTTATAAAACAAATCATGAAAACAAATCATCTGTTCGAGCATGGAAAATATGGCTGAACATTTGGACGAATTATGCAGTTTAGTGAAATCACTGAGTGCTGCGAATAAATAATTGTAAGACAATCCAACTTAAATCTTTCATATCTCGAAAACACGAAATATTATATTGGGATTTTGGTTGGATCTTACGTAAAATTTTCTCAAAAAAACAATGAAATCATAAAATTCAAGAAAAAAATATACTCTCCTTGAGAAAATAAACGTTTAATTATTAGGGCTGTGTTTTGACGTTTGAAACGTCACTATTTCGAAAAATGAATAACATCAATCGATAGATTTTTATAAAAATCTACACAACGCATATTTTGTCATTTTGGTATGATTTTTCAATCCAGAGTTATGTATGTATGTATGTATGTAGATAATCCACCATGGGTGCACGGATTCACCGCAGTTTTATCAAAGTAATGTGCTCATATGCATTCTTCAGATAACACAATTTGACAAATTAATCTCCAATGCAGTGTGCACAATACCCGACACCATGGCTTCGTGTGAACTGTTGTGGAATGAATGTATTTCGTGTTTATGAATGTATATTTTGGAGAAATTTATCAATGAGCTACACAACTAGTTCAAAATATATAACATTTTCAATGTTATACATTTACAACAGGTATTCCGGCATCCGTGTATATACCTGGCCAGCTGGCAACTGATTGAAAATTCCGTTTTATAATGTTCATCTTACCTACGACCGATAATGGTCGGTAAAACTATACTTAGATCCAAACACAATCCACCTGGCTCCTTGAATTAAGGTTTATACTTCTTGAGCTGATGTTTTGTCAGCTATCTTCATTTCACTACCCTTCTCCCCCATTTCTTCACTAAGCTTAAACACCTTTGCTAATTTGCACTCAATGCATACACTTTCATTTTAATTTCTAACAACTCTTCTTTCGCTTTAAATTTGATTTTTTTTCTTATTCGCTCTCTCACTTTAAAACTTCTTCTTACTGCTGAGTCACCATTTTCATCTGCCTTTGATTACCCACCCTTTGACCTCTTCAGGCCTATGAATTGGAAAACTAAAAAAAAACTCTTTTCTGCACTTTTTTTTTACTATTCGCATATAGACCTTTCATTCAATCACCCACTATGACCGGATTTTACAGATACAACATCAGCACGACTTTTTCTCCTGTTAGCAATCAAACCTGTACTTTTCTTCTTCTTTTCCGCTTCAGTTCCTCTCCTACGTCATTGATAATTAATTCTTAGGCACAACACCCACTATTCACCTTTTTTTCTGGTATGGCATTTTTACATAGCCTTCTGCTCCAACGAATTGGTGAGTTAACCATAATTTGATCAAGTTTCTTCAACTTTTCGCAAATAACATTTTTTGATGCAGAACAAGAAATTCAAACGGTTTAAAACATGTATTTCTTTCTAATCTATTTAAATTTCACTATATCGCTGATTTTTTTTAATAATCAATTCCACACCCATTGTACACTTGCGATTCAATTTATTTTTTTACCAGCTAAAAAAAAGCACAGCAGGCTGTGCAACGCAATTCAATGCAGCACACAACTGCTCGAAACATAAATGGTTTTCGAGCAACTCAGAATATTTGCTCGATTATTTATCTAGTCAACCTGTTGGCTCTCACTATTTTATTATTGAACACACGCACACTTATATTTTCGAGATTCCTATCAATGACACCTCAAAACTGCTCCTTGCTAAATTCAGCCTAATAATTTTACTTATCCTTCACAACAATTGCTCTCCGCTAACTAAGCTATGTAATTCTGGTATTTAATAACTTTCAAGTTAATTTCGGTTAATATTCATCGGCTGAATACTTTCTTCCATCGCACAATTTTTCCACGATGACGCCCGCTTTGGGTTTTGCCACGATTCGCCGCCATTCACATTTCATGACTTTTTGATTTGGTAAATTTAACTCGGAAACCACAGACTTCTTTTGTTCGGTTTGTATGTATATTTGGAGTAATTTGTTTTCTTCCAAATGACAACTTCAATTATGAATGACGCAATGCACGTCGAAACCGCGTTGAACTGTAAACTTTCGGAGCGAACAACAACGCGAAGTGCACTCGACGGGAAACCGATTGAGACTGTGATTTTTCAGTCCAGAGTTATTGTATTTTAAAAATGATGAATTTTTCAATATCTTGTAAAAAAGAAGAAAGGGTCCTGGAACGAGAAGTAGGCGGATCATTCTCAAAAATTGTGGATTTGTTTTGTAGGCCTCAGAAAGTCATTTGGCCAAGTTTGGCGAATTTTCGACAAGATTTTTTTTCTCACTGTGCACACTTGACATGGAATGACCCATATATTATGTTTTACATTGATTTTGATTAATAAAAAATTAAAAAATTAATAATAAAAGTGACTAAAAACCTTTTTTTTAAGTTGCCAAAAACGAACGGTTTAAAGCGGAATCGCATTCGCATTCGCATGAAAAGTCCCCTAAAACTTCGATTGGCGCTACTCATCAACTCTGCATTTTATGAAATTACAGTCATTCTGAATTTAAACATCTTCTCTTTCGGGATTGTGGTGCATTTCCTGACTTATAATTCCAAAAGAAGCTAGATCTCACATTTCGTTGTCTCAGGCTATGAAATCTCTTAAAAGCTGTTTAAACTGATATAACCAAAATCGAAAGTTGCCGGAATCGAACGGGCTCTGTAGTACTTTAACCAACATAATTGACTGCTTCTTGCTGCAAAAATAAGATAAATTTGAGAAAGATTTTTTACTATCGATAGAAGTTGATTTGTTAGACTTCAGGTTATTCATCAAATGTAGTAAATTTTCAGATAAATGTACCGCTGCACTTACGCTTCAAATACAGGGTCCGGCAATTGAACTGCTACAAAACTTTAGGAGTGATTATTACGAAGTATACAAAACTAAGTTAGATGACAACTTGTCACCTTGTTAACATTATGTCTAAGATGTCAGAGGATATTTTAGTTAATTTTGTAATCAAGTGTTTTTTTTTGTAAAAATAGTCCTCGAACCTTAAGGGGGGGGAGGGGGGGGGGGTAGGGTCTAACACTTTCAAAAAATCGATTTTTTTAATTTTTATTTTCTTATTGTAAAACATTTCAAGAATGTTGTGTCACATTTTCAAGTCAATTGAAGCAAAACTGTAGAAGTTATAGGCCTTTATCTCCTCCTATCTTATACTGCAAGAAAGCAAGAGCAGAAACTTCAAACTCGTTTTTCTCGAAAGCACATTTTTAAAGTCCGTGGACATCGTCATTTGAAAACTACTTATCCGATTCTTTTCAAATTTGGAACATATTTTCTACATATAAAATACCAGACCCCAACGTTTTTCTTTTTTGATTTTTTTACTTTGGGGAGATTTTAGAGGTGAAAAATGGCGGATTTTTTCATGAAAAATCGTAGTTTTTACTTCAAACAGCCACAAAAATTTCATAAAAATATTTTTAAGTTAAATAAAAACGTTGGGGTCCAGAAAAACATCTATTAAAAATATTTTGCTCTGATTTTTTGACTTCAGATGATTCTGTGCTGAGATACAGTGTCCACCGCAAATCCTGTTTTCTAAAAGGCATCCTCGAAAATGCTCCGTCACCGGCTCATTTTTCAATATTTTTCTACGAAAAAATTACTAAATGTTCTTTTAACAATGCTTTGTATAATGCAAAAAATTTGAATACATTTGTTTGAACGATAGCTCTAGAAAAAAATCGTGAAAATGGTGTTTTTTTTATACCCGTTAGACCCTACCCCCCCTTAACGTAGTGCTTTGATTGCCTAGTTCCAGGCTGTGAAACGGTAGGAAGACATATTTCGTGAGTTGTCCAATGAGTGTATGTAGGTATTTTATTTTTATTTTGGCTCGCACTTGGAAGATACCTGGAGATTAGAAGTACCCAAGTATAGTAAGGTGGGGATCGTCAAGCTACAGTGGCGATCATTATGATGAACCCTGTTAAATTTCTTGGCGTAGTAACACTAAATTGGCGATATATTTTAATACATCGGACCAGAATCGCTTTCGGAACTTGGAAGATGATCTTTAGGCCCAGCCTTACATGATCCTAAGATTTCAAGACCTGCCAGATAGATCACGAACCTATGCAAACGTATTAAAGGCCACAAAACGGCAGAAATCTGTCTTATTAAAGGTCTGGGTCGGAATCGCCCGTACTTTCCTGGTGAAGATCAACCGAACACCCTGCAGAGGTGTAGATCAATCAATTTACGTATCGAAAATAGTTCTACGGCATGTCCTCGAACTGTGGACACGTCCTAATTTTGGTTTTGGTTGGTGGTTTTTAAGCAGAACTTCGCATTGCCTTACGAAGGAAAGAGGTCCCAAATTGTGTGTGCAATTTTTTCTTTCGAGGGTTAATTTCGAGTACGGAGGGGTCGGGGAGTTCGCCGGACTTGAACCCTATGGACCCTAGATAGTCAGGGTATACAGAAGCCGGAAGTCTACGCTACAAAACATGACGGGTTGGAAGTTCTGAAGCGCCATCTATTTGAATCCTGGGATAAAATACCACAAAAACCACCTGCGGGCTTGTTAGAATATGTGCCATGAGCTTCTGCAGCGAGTGGTTAAGCTCAAGGACAAAAAAATCGAAGGCGCCAAGATTTTGAAAATATAATCTGTTTTAATAGAAATCGTATTAAAATTGATTAAATTTCTTGTGGTGTTCATTTTTTGATATTGTTTTGTTTTGTTGATGTCCAAGTTTAAACAATCTTGAGAAAAAAAATTGTCCAACCAAAGTAGAATAATAATTTTTCTTACTGACTATGACCTATTTTTCCAATTCAGGTTGTGTAATTTTTCGAAAATTTAGCTCGATTTATCGTTCGGGAATACCCGGATTTTTCCATCGTTTCCCGGGACGGACACTCTAATCCAGACGTTTGAAATCCGAAATCCAGGCGTCGAACATTGAGCTATTTTTTCTAGAAAAATCATCTCAGCCGTAAGCTGTTACAAAGAGCTTAGGGAAGAAATTAACAAGAAAGCACAACGTTCGTCAATTTTTTAGAAGCCAAGGTCTTACTTACTTCTTAGCGAAAATGATGACGGCAGTGATAGGATAGGTTTTCAGTGTCTACAGATTAAAGATTTTTCAATTAGTTTTTTGATTTTCTTTGTAAGTTTGATATTTTTAATTGTACAAAGGAATGTAGTTTGCTACTAGAGTGTCCATTTCCCGACCATTTTCCCGTTCCCGGGAATCAGAAATTCTAGTGGCGTGTTTCCCGGGAATTCCCGGGATCCCGGAAAATATTCAAAAACTTATAAAATATATGCACTTCGATTTAAATATAGCTTATCGAACCTTTCGTGCATGTAAGCCCATAATTTGATCAAAATGTACTCTTCATAATGTTTTTTTGAAATTATTTTAAATCAAATTAATCAAACTGTTTTCAACAATGTAAAATAAAAAACAGTCAAACGAACTATAAAATAACCAAAATAAGTCAAATGAAGAATTCATTCATGCAATTAGGGGTTTGTTTGAATAATCCACTCTTTTTTCGTTTTTCTGAACACTTTACAAATTTACTCTTCATATAAAAAACGTTTTATGTTTTGAAATTCACCTGTCGATCAAAGTCAGAAGAAAACAAGTGCATAAATGTAACATTCGAGAAAACTCAATCTGCGCGATTTTTCATATTTTTTTTGAAGTGTTGTGGGTTTTCATTCAATGAAAACGGTGTGGAAATACATATAATCTTTTTAAACTTATTTATTTGAATAAAAAAATTGCACCAATTGGCTGCAATATGTCTGCTGCCACAGGAGTCGGCATATTGTCAATGAGTTTTGTATGACTACATTTTCAAAAAGAACAATATTCTGTTATCTTATTTTAATCGCCGCTGGGATATATTCTTATTTAATTTTTGGCATTTCGGCGAGTTGTGAAAATTCAAGGTAGAATATTTAGAAAGAACATGAAAGTATTATAGGTGGAAAGATCAAAGCTAGAGCGCTTTGGGTAGAAGAAATTGAATAGTTGGTGAAAATGTGAGCAGGGCTTTTGTTGTGTGAACAGCTTTTTAACTACTTGCGTGATTCTTTACCGCGCGCCGTTTCAATGTTGATAGGAAGCGATGAAGAAACCCATCGCATTCCTACCCACATTGAAACACGGACGGGTCGAACACATGTGAGATTGTGTCCGACCGGGCAAAAAATCACCCAAGCAGCGCTCACATGTGCTGTTCTATTGCTAAGCCAATTCTATCGATGCGTGCTACTTTTTTAGGTACATCGGATGGTTGCTACTTTTGTTTTCGCATATTATCCATCCGATGCCTTACTTTTTTGCCAAATGCATCGTGGTGAATTGTGTTGTAATTTTTGTTATCCCATTTCCCCCCTTCTTTAGCCAAGTGATTCTGTTATCTTATTTTAATCGCCGCTGGGATATATTCTTATTTAATTTTTGGCATTTCGGCGAGTTGTGAAAATTCAAGGTAGAATATTTAGAAAGAACATGAAAGTATTATAGGTGGAAAGATCAAAGCTAGAGCGCTTTGGGTAGAAGAAATTGAATAGTTGGTGAAAATGTGAGCAGGGCTTTTGTTGTGTGAACAGCTTTTTAACTACTTGCGTGATTCTTTGCCGCGCGCCGTTTCAATGTTGATAGGAAGCGATGAAGAAACCCATCGCATTCCTACCCACATTGAAACACGGACGGGTCGAACACATGTGAGATTGTGTCCGACCGGGCAAAAAATCACCCAAGCAGCGCTCACATGTGCTGTTCTATTGCTAAGCCAATTCTATCGATGCGTGCTACTTTTTTAGGTACATCGGATGGTTGCTACTTTTGTTTTCGCATATTATCCATCCGATGCCTTACTTTTTTGCCAAATGCATCGTGGTGACCCGTCCGTGTTTCAATGTGGGTAGGAATGCGATGGGTTTCTTCATCGCTTCCTATCAACATTGAAACGGCGCGCGGCAAAGAATCACGCAAGTAGTTAAAAAGCTGTTCACACAACAAAAGCCCTGCTCACATTTTCACCAACTATTCAATTTCTTCTACCCAAAGCGCTCTAGCTTTGATCTTTCCACCTATAATACTTTCATGTTCTTTCTAAATATTCTACCTTGAATTTTCACAACTCGCCGAAATGCCAAAAATTAAATAAGAAAAAGAACAATAAGAATGGTTCCTGAGGCTATCAGACTAAAATTTGATACATGTCGGGAATTCCCGGGAATAAAATTATGATTCCCGAGAATCGGGAATTCCCGAATTTTTCAAATTCCCGGGAATTCCCGACCGGGAAATCCCGGGACGGACACTCTATTTGTTACTAATTTTATCAATTTGGATTCGACCTAATTGAATTTATATGAATTTTTATGAAAATCAGTGATTCGTTATACGACGATTCGCTCTACGGTCATTTTTTGGGGAACTTATCAAGGCCGTAAAACGAGGTATTCACTTAACTTTAATTTTTTTTACAGCCATTGTAAGTATTGATGTCATTTTTGAGCAACATGTACCAAATGTAGCAGAAATTTATGGCTGCACCATTATGAAGATTTTTTAAATTAGGGAACGGCGTTTCATTCGACCGACATTTGTACTGGGTAGAAATGATTTGGTGCTGCCTTCCAGCCGAGATGCCCGGGAACATTTGTTAGCGGTAGCAGCAGCAGCACACAGGCCGGATTATTTATGGTGGTGGCAACCAAATATCGAGCCTATGAGCTCAGAATTGGGATGTTCGGCATAACGAGGCAATGCAAAAATCGTATACCAAGTCGACAACAACAGCACATTCTATGTCATGCATCACACGCGGCGCTTCTTCGATGCCAAGCCGAACATTGAGCAGGAAAATGGCCAATTTATTTTCCATCTTCCAGGGTTTGAGTACCGTTTGATGGGGGGATTTTGAATGAAAAAAATTCAAATCATTTGCATTGTTTGCATTTACAAAACTATATCTTAAACTTGATGACGGTCATTCTGGTGTTTTTTGTCGAAAATAACCTCTATGCTATGGTTATAAGATCAAGAGTCTATGCTAAAACATAAAGTTGGGAAGAGGCACGGGATAAATCTCTTATAAAACCTCTGTTTGTGGTTGTTTAGACCGGATACTGCATAAGATCCTTGAAAAACTTTTGAAAGAATGTGTTTCCTTTTCAATCTTAGTTGATAACAAATTTTGACAATTTTAAAACCTTCGAACATTTTAGATTCATTAAGTGTTTTGAGGCCAAACCAACCTCGCTTCACGGTTTGCCAATTTTATCAACAAGCTGTCCTGTTCGGCACATGGCAGCACATAAAACAATCGCACACACAAATTTGTTACTTTCCATTTATAATGCCCTGAAAACTTTTCTGGGAGATTTGCCGGTCAATATCTCGCTTTGGAAACCAAAATGTCCCTTGGGCCGCTGCTGGAATTTCGTTTTATTTTTTGGCAATATGGTGGCATTCCCGAAGCCCGTTTTTGCCTGTTCCTTTTTCTTTGCAGATTTGCCCAAATGGGATGGGATTTCTTTGCCGGATTTGTCTTTCTCCAGCAGCCCTGAGACCTGTTCCAGACGGTTCATTTGGGTATCGAATTGACTTTGGCGCCAGCGTCACTGCGGGAGTTGCTGTGTCTTTTTCCTTTTCGATCCTTCGAAGCTGCTCCACAGAACTCGGGCTGCATTTTATTACAATTTTCGAATGCACATATCCCACATACAGCGCTACACTCCACTTTCCTGCTTCGGGAAGGACCTACCATTGCATTGTTCTCGGGGTTTCGGCAAAATCTTTGGAAGTTTGTCGCAGGATTCGCAGAAGGGATTCTTACCCGTTCGAGAGGGACCTTCGTTTAACAGAAGATGTGCTTGGCCAGGGTGAAATGTATTTTTTATGTTATTTGCTACATCTCGGATTCTCCACTCCATCATCCAGCCGGAAGAAGATGAACGTACGAGAGTGACGAAAGCAAAACAGGAGAAAGGTCATCGGTTTTGTTGAACAGATTCACAGTCTCATTGTTATTATGACTGCTGCTGATTAGGGCAATGAAAAGTTTCCTCCATTTTCGAAGCAATTATGGCACAATGAGATGCTTAACTGTGGTTTCGAATTTTCCTTTTCTCGCCTTAGCGCAGGCGTTTAGAAAGTATGACGCATCAGTAAATCAAGAAATTGAGAGATTGTTTTTTTATTATTTTATAACCAAGGCAAAAACAATGGGATCTTGAAGTTTTTACATTCCAATCTATCTGCTTATGACACACGGAATAATCTTAATGTTTTTCAACGCTCTCCAAAAATAGTATATAGTTTGTCAGGAACAGGCATTCACGTTTTTTTTAAGCTGGTAACAACGCTGTCAAGGTTTTGTTTAGAATGCCTAATTAATAAGAAATTAATCGAAGTAAAACTCAATTTGCTCGGCGTTTTCCGGGTTTTGAGTTTATCTAAAGCCTTAAAAAATCTGCGCGTGGTGAAAAATTTGAGTTCCAGTCAATATTGGACCCATTTTTGAATTTTCGATTTGAATTCCATCGACGCGGTAAGCCGCTATTTTTGCAGCAAAACAGAATTCAAATATGGGCGGTGCTGCGGAATTTGGATAGTCGGGAAGTACTTCGAAAGGCGGCAAGGGGACCCAAAAACCTCTAAGAAAATCAACCGATAACAATCCGGGAAGCGCAGAATCATCAAACATAGCTGAGCAACTAAAGGTTATTTCGACAAAATTAGAAAAATAGGACCATCTTGAAAGTCTCAACAAGGAACTTCTGAAAACTGTACTTAAACTGACGCCATACCATCTCAGCAGAAAAGCGACAAGTTTAAGACCTTCGACAGGATAAGCTAAAGGAGGAAGTTATCATTAAGGGTGTAAAACTGCAGCAGCCCAAGCAATATCTGGAAGTACTTCACAAGCTAAGCGAACTAATTGGCCTCAACACACAGCAGTTAGTTAAAGACGTGCGGCCAATTATTCTGAAATCTGAAAAGACAGGCGCAAATGTGGTCAAATTTCATCAGTCGGAAGGCAAATTGCGTTTTATGAAAGGAGGTAAGAGCCTTGGCAATTCGTTATCACCTCAACGTCTGGACGTTTCATCTACTAATAAGTCGATCCTAGTTCAGGACAATTTGACCAAGGATAGATTGTGTAATATATGGCAGAAACAGTGTTCATTTCAAAGAGTGTATACTTGGCCACGGGAAAACTGGCAGCCCTTCAGTTAGTCAAAAAACTCACGTTTGCCTCGGGTGGACGGCCTGTCCAGCAGCGCATCTAGGGACGCAGTTGATTGAGGGTCAACTACCTAAGTACCAATTAAAAACGCGCGCGGGATTTCTCTGAAGAAATAAAACCTTAAATTTTACATTGGCGATCCTGTCAGGCTTTTTGTAGTGAAGTTGATTTAGTATTTTTTGAGTGACCGAGTGAGAAGACTTCTAAATGGCTTCGAAAGAAACCAATTCAAAATGGCGCTTGTTATTGATAGCTGGAAGAAAAAGTGAGTAGAAGGCAGAAATGCCAGCCCTACGGCGAAAACGCCAGTGTCCGGGCAGAAATACCAGCTTCCAAGCGGAAACCCCAGCGTCAAGGCAGAAATGCCAGCTCCTAGGCGGAAACGCCAGCTTCAAGGCAAAAATGAAAACTCCCAGGCGGAAACGCCAGTGTCCGGGCAGAAGGCCAGCTCCCAGGCGGATACGCCAGCTCCTCAGGCTGAAAAGTCAGCTCTCAGGGCGAATCACCAGCGCAGCGTCAAGACAGAAATGCCAGCTCCTAGGCGGAAACGCCAGCTTCCACACAGAAATGCCAGCGTCAAAGCAGAAATGCCAGCGTCGAAGCAGAAATGCAAGCTATCTAACGGAAACGGCAGCGTCCGGGCAGAAATGCCAAGTTACAGGCGGAATCGTCTGCATCAAGGCAGAAATGTCAGCTCCTAGGCGGAAACGCCAGATCCGCAAGCAGAAAAGCCAGCTCGTAAGGCAGAAACTGCAGCTCCTCAGGCGGAAACGCCAGTTCGTAAGGTACAAAACGCCAGCACCTCAGGCGGATACGCCAACTCTTTAATCGAGCACGTCAGCTAGGTAGCTGAAACGCCAGGTCGTTAAGCGAATAACGACAGCTCGAAAGCGATCGTTGGGTGAAGGATGCTAGCACTGCGGATTGAGCCAGCTATCTTGAAAAAAGTAAAACAGTGTTAAGCCTAGTAAGTCAGCTATTATAGAAAAGAACTAATGTGAGAGGTAGGCACCCTGTTTACGAAAAACCGGAGAGAATGTAAAACGATAAGAATATTTCATCAGTTGTGTTAGCTGACGGATATCCAGATAGCTTTCTGCATCATCACTACTAGAGATGCGGGTTAAGCAAAATTCAGGAAAATGGAACAAAATCTTTAAAGTTTAGCATACTAAAGACCGGATAGTGATCATTCATAAGTACAGATCCTAACATATTTGTTTCATATTCTTTTAAGAGCTTACTTACTCACTTAATGTTCCCACGCCGATCCACCGGTGCATAGGACGGTGGTAAAAGACTTCCACTGTTGACGATTCGGAGCCAGCGTCGTCACTTGCTGCCAGCCAAGGTTCTCGTCAACTGTGCAAATTTCAGCGGATTTAGACTACGCCACCACGAGCTTCTGGGCCTGCCTCTTCTTCGATGTTCATCTGAATTCCAGTCAAGCGCCTCTCTGCAAATCTCGTTTTCATCTCTTTGCAGCGTGTGCTCAATCCATCTCCATTTACGTTCCCGATTCTCCGGCAATGAAGTTCCAAGTTTAAGATCCAGTTGCCAGACCACCAAGCGCAGATGATATTCCACAGGCAGCGATTCACAAAAACTTGCAGTGCGAACGAACGAAAACCCGGCTAGACCGCACGTAATGATACAATACCGAGAACCGCATCTTTCGATAAACCCCAAGCAACCAAAAGACACATATTTACTTGAATTAAGGCATTGAAAGTTACATATTGGCTAACATATTGGCAAAGAGAATCAACTGCCCAATTCCCTTTAGTGAGCATTATGTACTCATTAATGAACTTGAAAGTTGCAAAATTGATGCATATGTACGTTGTATGTGACTTGTTTTGTCCAATTGCCATTAGTGAACTATATGTATTCATTAACGAACTTGAAAGTTGCAAAAGTGATCTATACGTACGTTATACGGGACTTAAGTCACATAAAGGGCACAAAAGTGCTCAATACGGGATTTGCTAAGTCACATAAAGGGTACAAAAGTGCTCAAAACGGGATTTGATAAGCGACAAAAAGTGCGTTGATGTGCTTTCAAAATCAAATCACCACTTATAGTTTTAGTTTCAGTTAGAACAACATCTAGGCGTAGTCTTGTGGCAGCGTGTTCGATTCTCTCCACGATGGTCGGGGTTCGATCCCCAAGAAAGGCAAGATTTTTTTCAATAAGTAATTTATTAATTGAATGACCATTCTGATGCGATATATTTAGGAAATGTAGGAAAGAAGTAATTGAGCAATTTGTCTAGTTGGGAATCTGGCGCGTGGCATCATGACGGCACCGATATAGAACACAGTAAATAATCAAGAAAAGGTGATATGAACCAATGCCAACGGTTCAGTTGAGATAGAGAGAGATTTTTTGGAAGCTGAATTAAGAGGCCGCTGAAAGCTGAATAGAAGATCATTAAGAATTGTTTAGGAACTTAACTTAGGAAAGTATCAATAAGAACTTAAATTTTGAGTTGCATAGAACGTACTGCATATCAATGATGGGGCTGAGTAAGCGTTTTTGTGCCTGTTTTATGGGACTTTTGGTTACTTGGGATGTGCCTCCGTTGTATTCGGAGCTTTTCTGAGCGATCACATTTCATATTTTTGTTCGTTCGCACTGCAAGTTTTTCATCTTGTGGGGCGAATCATGCTAGGCCTACTATTGTGTGGTGGTACCTACAATTCTATCTGTACTTACCACTGCAAGGTAGTAGACCCGTGAGGAACAAAACGTTAAAATGTTATGAAAAATTTTTCAAATTAAAATTACCCTTCCGCTCATTTTCAACATCTTTCACTTTATTCTTATCCTTTTATAATCATTCAGTTCATAAATATTCTTTCTCAAAGTATATACAATTCCAATTTCATAAAAAAATTACGATGATTAACTCTTCATTTCAAAGATTTGAATTTTCATTCGTAGAGATATCTGACGTGAGCGCCAGATGTTCCGAAGACTCGCAAATGCAAATCGGGCTTTTCTGATCAGGGTTTCGATGTCTTTCTTGGTACCACCATCAGGCGTTACCTGGCTATCAAAGTAAATACTGGAATCACTCGACTTTCTCAACCCGTTGCCCAGCTACCATGAAAGTGGAGGAATTTCCTGTGTTGATCTCCATCGACTTGGCCTCTCCGAGAGATCTGCTGCCTTGGAGCTTTCGGTGAGATCGTCGAGTTTGCTCTGCACATCCGGTGGTGTTTGGGCGAACAAAACAATATCGTCTGCCAGGTCAAGGTCGTTCAGTTGCTCCATTGTTGAAGGATTCCACGGCAATCCCCGGTTCGGTGCACAGTCGATCGATCCAGTCAGAATCCATTACGTCCATTACGATGAGAAGAAGTAGCGGTGATAAGATACATCTCTGTCTCACTCCAGCATTTACCGGGAATGGTTTGGACCACCGGGGATGATGTGGCCCACACATGATCGTCCGGACCGGAATCCAGCTTGTTGCCGTCGGTGTGAAGCGTCGATTTTTTCCTGGATCCTGTTCAGGATCACTTTGCAGAGAGAGTGCTTTGAGGGTTGTACAGATCAACGTAATGCCTCGCCACTCTGACGGGTCTCCTATCTTCGGGACCTTTACGAACATCAATCTAGCTGTACGAAATGAATAGCGCCCAGCGATGAAGAGATAGACATTTGATGTCTTTAGCAAAATTGTTTAGTTTAACATGGAGCATATTTTGGTATAAACATTTTTGCCGAGTAGTCCAAAAAATGCTAAATTTTTTGTTATTCAAATTAGGAATTTGATGTCTTCGACATAGTTGTTCATCTAATCAAAATACATAAATTTGTCGAATATATCAAAGAAGAATTACAATATCCTCAGGAGTTACAGTCCAAGTTAACAAATACCACGAATAAGACCGAACCCATCGGGCGTTGCTATTACGGTCGGTATTTAAGATGTTTTGATTGGTTGCGTTTTTATCTACTTACTGATTTTCGCACCCATTATTGCCATCCAGGTTGGTATTTGTATTTGTTTATTTTCTGATAGCGACGACCGGCTGCGTAGCTACCGGGTTGCTACATAAAAGCATCCTGTAACAACCTACTGGTCGAATGCTATTTCTCGAATCAAGTTAGCGACTGTTGGTGCGATGATGGGTTGATAGATTTGTTGCTAAAAGTACTCGACTCGAGGTTTAGCAACCATTGCAATTGATGAGCCTGGCCTAAACAGTTTTTGAATATGACTCGTTGAATGTTGGATAAAATGTTTCGCTGTTTTCAAAACAAAGTTGTTAAAAGCCTAGATATAAAGGGTGATACGGTATAAATTTGATCAATATCAACTTGACGTATTTCTTTCAATTTTGCATTTAAAAAACCTGAACACCCCTCATTTTGAAGGTGTATGTGTAGAATGTTGCTCCTATTTTGATTTTGGAATTCACTCTTCAGTTGTCAAAATGCCGTCCAAGGAAGAAGAGCAGCGTATCAAAATTTTGCTCGTGCATCGTGAAAATCCGAGCTACTCGCACGCAAAGCTGACAAAATCGCTAAAAGTTGCCAAATCAACCGTTACAAATGTAATTAAAGTGTTTGGGGAACGTTTGTCGACAGCCAGGAAGTCTAGATCGGGGGGAAATCGAAAACCGGGAGCCACTGAGACGACAAAGAGAGTTGCCGGTAGTTTCAAGCGAAACCCTAACCTATCTCTCCGAGATGCCGCAAATAAGCTGGGTGTATTGCCTACAACCGTGCATTGAGCCAAAAAACGAGCCGGACTATCGACTTACAAGAAGGAAGTGACTCCAAATCGTGATGATAAACAAAATACAACGGCCAAAGCGCGATCCCGGTGGCTGTACACGACGATGCTGACGAAGTTTGACTGCGTGGTAATGGACGACGAAACCTACGTCAAAGCCGACTATAAGCAGCTTCAAGGACAGGTATTTCAAAAGGAAGGGGAAAGGTAGCAGATATTTTCAAGCACATGGACCTGTCAAAGTTCGCGAAGAAATATCTGGTTTGGCTAGCCATCTGTACTTGTGGCTTGAAAAGCAGCATTTTCATAGCTTCCGGGACTGTCAACCAAGAAATTTACGTGAAAGAGTGTTTGAATAACCGTCTGCTGCCTTTCCTGAAGAAACACGGTTGTTCCGTACTGTTTTGGCCGGATTTGGCATCTTGCCATTACGGTAAAAAGGTCATGGAGTGGTACGCCGCCAACAACGTACAGGTGGTTCCCAAGGACAAGAACCCTCCCAACACGCCAGAGCTCCGCCCAATTAAGAAATACTGGGCTATTGTCAAGCGGAACCTAAAGAAGACCAAAAAAACTGCTCAGGACGAGCAGCAGTTCAAGGCAAACTGGCTTTCTGCGGCGAAGAAGGTGGACAAGGTGGCTGTACAAAATCTGATGGCAGGGGTTAAGCTTAAGGCCCGGCAATTCGGATTTGGAGAAGCGGAAGCCTAACTGAATATTTTTCCTGAATTTTATACTAATTTAACTTTAAAAAGAAATTTAATTTGATTTTTTAAATAAACGATTTCACCGATTTATACGCGTTTTCCCTTGACCAAATTTTGACCGTATCACCCTTTACAATTAATTCATACATAGTTGCTGAAGCTTCATAAAAAGCCTTTATTTTATTTAATTGGCAATTTTGGAAAGTTCGTCCATCAAAAAGTGCAAATTTTCGCAACGGAAGTATGTAAATATATGTATCTGGTTGCAATGTTTATCATACAACAGTGCTCTTTGTGGGAGAATCGGGAATAATTTGACAGTTCTTGTATTGGCATTTTTACATCTGCTCAGGACTTAGTATTTTTTCAAGATTCGGTTTGCGAACACTGAACACTTGTTTCGAGCGTTCGTTCAATGATCTTGATAGAATAGTTTATGATTGCATCAAAACAAAATCACATTCAGTTCATGGTGATTTTTCTCATCAATAAACAATGTTTTTGGTTGAGCTTAATATCTTGTTCGTATGAAATAAGTAAAGGCTTTGGGTGGGTTATGATTGTTGGTTTTAGTAGAAATGACACATTTTTCATAAATTACGTTATTAATAACATAATTACACACCATTCAACAAATTTACACAAAAATGCGTTATGAAAGGTTTTGAGAGCACTTTATGAGGACAACCTGGTCAAGTAATGTATGCCCTGCAGAAAATTTTCAAGTGATCATTTCGTTGGTATCATTTATTTTGCAATATCGAAATTTCGAGAGCATCAATCAAATGCAAATTTTTTGAGCTTCCTTCTTCACATCATAAGCACATGTGTATGTAAAAGGAAACATAATTTGGATAACTCTTGAAACAAACCAAAAATCGTTTTAAACAAAATATTTTTTAATATTTGGATAAGTTCATACTCGGTTTGATCTTGAAAGTTTTTTCTGTTATTTAATATCGAACCTAGTTAATAAAACAGCATATTTCAACGCTATGGCAAAAAGGATCAAGAAAATGAAGCTTCTCTGCAGAAGCTAAGTCTTCGCTCAGAGAAATATTTTCCGCCCAACTTTGCCTTCATCGTTTGGAAGGCATAAAAACCGAGCTCAGAAGTGCGAAATGTGACACGTATTTCGAGCAAATGCAACACGTTCAAAACATTCCACAACTAACGCTGCTGGCCGAGCGTATTGATTTAACAACGACGAAAACATTTTTTTTGCATCATCGACTGTTGCGGATAAATAATCTCCCGGTGCAAATGTAATGCACGAATTCAGGACCAATTATCTGCGACTGGCGATCGATCGGCTGGCTGTCGATTTTCCACTGCTGGCGTGGCGCGGCGCGTGAAGAAAAAAGTGATCGAATTCCAAGACGTGTTCCAGAGCGGTGTCAAAATTTTAAAATTTGGAACGCTGCCACCTCCTCCGGCCAAACAAACGTCTAGCTAGGCAGAAGAACTACATAAATATAAAATTGCAAATGGTTAAAAAGATCACACGTTTGGCAATGCTCAATCCTGTCGGACGACGGCCGTAACGACCACAAAATGTCACCGGGACAGATTCGAAAAGGTTTTATATCGACAACTGACGATTGACCACGAAGGATGGCGGCAGACTGACAAAAACCAATTCCCATTTAAATCGGTGCAAACGAGAATTTCCGCACTTTTGGGGTATTGTTCTCGGCTGGATGTCGACATTTTTGTCGCACTTCATCTCACCTTGAGTTATCTGAACGACGCCGACGGGGTCGATCTTAAATAACGTTAATGCAGTTTGTGAACTTCGGAAGGAACTTTTCAATAATTAGGTTTTACTTAAAAAACCAAAACATTCAATTTTGGTGTTTATTAAAAACCATTAACTAAAGATCATTTCAAACCGAAAACCAAAGCAAATTTGTTAACACGTTTTTGTAGACGCGTTCTGGTACGTCTTTTTTAAACGTTAATAAGCGTATCAGGTCATTTGGGTATTTCGTAATGGCCGAGCAGAAAATCTTATAAGATAATGGGGAGAATCAATTCAATGCATGCTGACAAACCTTATGAACGACCCCCTTGTTGTGACGAGAAAAATGTCCTCCGATATTGACCAATCCTGGCCGGTCATCCGATCCTCTTCCCTGGAGCAAGAATGTTGTGCGCTTCAAAATGTAGCGCAGACAGCTCAAATCATTAAGTTAACTAACCGCTTTGAATGAAGTCAGCAGATGTCATTGCTCTTACCTAAACCCTTTTTCCATAGAAAACATCACTTGTAACAGGCAGCGCAGCACCCGTAAAGAGAAACACGTGCAGCAAATCCAAATAGTCTTCCGGCATCGGAATGAGATATACCCGCAAGCGTGCTCGTTAATATATTCACAACCCTAAAAAACCTATAAATACATTCGACTTAAGTCAAAAACGTACAACCTGGCAGCTGGCGCCATTTGAGAAATAAGAAGCGACCGACCTACGCGATCATCTCATCATCATCATCCTCATTCTCATCCTCAACGTCTGGCGTCTTCAATCGCCTCTCTAGCAGGCAGGGGTCTCTTCTATGCGCGTAATGTGGCGTCAACAGCTGAGTCTACAACACGTCCCAGCCAGTTTCGCAATCCTTCCCCGGCCAATGGTCATCGCATAAGCATCTCAGAAATTGTCAACGGATGGACAACTGATGAACTGTTCCACATGGAACTGACTCACGGTTTGTTTTTAATTTGATGAGGAATATTCAATTCGCGACGACTTGAATGGCCCGGTGCGATGCGGTGCGGCGTGGCTAAGACCGTTTATCACCGCAATCGATTGGCCATTTCAGCAGGCCTTTAAAATGTCCACTGGGGCACGCCATAAACGTTACTCATTAATATATTTTATTTGCGAAACGCCGAAAAGCAATTATGTTCGCTGGCTTCGGTGATAATTCAAATCAAGCATGAACTGACCAGGAAAAAAAACTTATTATAAAAAATACAAAGTAGATAAAAAAATTAATTTGTTATAGAAACTTAGGATAAAATGCTTTCTCTATTCAAGAATTAGCTTTTGAAACAACCATTAATTTTTCATTTTCACTGAGAATGGGTTGAATCATTCTAAGGGATAAAAGTTTCTAAAAAAACATTTCAATGAGAATTTTACTTGAAATTTTTGTTGAAAATGTTACACAGTACCTTAATTTCAGACCTCAGTTAATGTTTTCTTTCAAAATTAGGTTAAAAAAATATCCGACTGGTGTAACACTAAACGAATGAAAAAACCTGTTAGTTGTTTTTAATTTTGTTTTGACCATTTTCAATATTTTGTTTCATCATCTTTCTTTATGATGCTGACCATTACGAAAGATGATTCATCCACCGTATGAGGTTGATTCAACGACTAGGATTTTTCTACTGTACAGTAGGGGAAAAGTTCATATAACGCCCCATGTGGCTAATACGCGCCACCTTTGTTTTGGAGAATCTGAATTTTAAGCCTGCAAAATATTACCAATTTGTTTTAAATGCTGTGATTGGCAAGTATGAATTTTTCCTTAAAATGCCCCTGTGTCGTGATAATTTTACAATTTAGGTTTTTCATCATTTTGATCTAAATTTTAAAACACTTTCAGTAAGGTGTCACCAAGCAGAGAAAAACGAATAAGACAATATTTTCTGACACATCGATAGAGGAGAATCTAAAATATGATTTTATGCTAAAAAATCATACTGAACTCGTAAAGCTATGCTTTTTATGGGTATGTTCTATCACGGCCCATGCGCTCGTTATAACGCGCCAATCATAGTAGGCTGAAAATAGCATTAATTTTTCAAAAAGGCCAATTTTCATTGAAAATGAACAAAAAGTCTAAAACCATATTTTGAGCGTTAATTCAGCCCAAAAAATCTACTTTCCATTTTTTGCAAAATTTTGATTCGTCCATTTTGATTTTCTTTTCAGTGAAAGTTTCTGTAAGTATTGGTGTGTTTTTGGTCTTCGGCTGCTTTCGGGTGTGTTCGGCTGCTAGGCGCATATTGAATACACAGCGGCGCGTATTTGCAACACAGTTTTGTTCTGTGGCTTTGAATATGGTTTTTAAAAATCAAGTTTTTGAAGCAACTATAGCAGTTTGATTAATAAAATATCATAGGCATTTGTAGAAAACACTTTTCTTCAACGATTGCCCCCATTTTCAACACAATTTGTACGTGGAATACATAGAAAATCAGCGATTCGCTTAGGTGGCGTACAGTATCAGGCAGATGGCTGCAACGTTACACGATTTGTCTATGTATCGTGTGACCAACATCTTTTAAATAATTGGTCGTGAATCTCGTTTTTAAGCTTTTTTTCCTCAGATTTAGGCTTTTTTTTGCCTTGATAGCATAGGAGACGAAAGCTTAAATCTGAGGAAAAAAGCTTAAATCTGTCAAAACAAGGGGAAACAAAGGGGAAATCTGAGAGATGTGCTCCATACGGTTTGAATAGCGTTGCCGCCGTCTGGTATCAGGATATATTGACAGTTCTACACGAATACCATCTTAATAAAAGGCCACAGCCATAACTCAGATCCTATAGGCTTTCCTGAAATTTTGGCGACATCACACTACCACCAACTAAGGGTTAACGGGTTGGGGTTCAACTCTTGTTTAAACTCTTTTCACGCACATTCAAACACAATCATGGTGTGAGTAAAGTGACGTTTGATTTTCAATGTTCTAGCACGTTCTAGTTCGATGAAGTGCTTCTATTCAAAGCTAGAATACACTATACCGGAAAGATGCACACAAAGGAGATAGTGACAAGTTCGCTTCTCGCCAAAAATCTTTCAAGCAAACTGCGGCAACTGTAGCATGCCATCTAGCAACACTGTTGGACACGTGAAACGTCTTCTCCTTGGCCAGGCCACGGTCTGCACAATCTCAAATGGTTCCTTGCAACGATTGTTCCAAGAACACTTAAATACATCATCAAGGGCAAGAGCAAAGCGCCATTTGATAACAGAATGAATTAAAGCAATGCGACCTAAGCTGTCGAAGCGATTGTTGCCTAAGTTGAAGAAAAAGCAGCTGTTCGTCGTGCTCTCAGATGAGAAACGCCGGCCTCGTTTCGTTCATCTATGGTCTAGATTAGGATTGGTCGATCTTGGATCGATCCTTGGAAGATCGATCTTTTTAACTCCGATTTTCGATTTTTTGGATCGATTCTTCAGCCAGGAAAAATCGATTAGATCGGTTTGTTTTCGATTCGATTTTTCGATCTATTTTTCTCATTTAGGGAAAAAGGGCATATCTAATGTACACCTTAAGGAGGACGCTTATTTAACCATAGAAAACAGCTTTAATATGTGAATTACGACACTAAAACATTAAATTTCCTAACTGGATAAAACTTGAAAAAAGTAGGCATAAACGTTTGAAAATGCATTTCAAATTTTTGTACCGAAATCCAAAATTCAGTCACTGTAGGGACAGTATACGCACCATCAATCGGGGCACGTTGAGCGTATTCTGCCGTAGAATCTAGCAGCGAATTTAATTTGATGAAGTCAACTGAATTATAGAGCTACAGTTTGACTAGTTTACATCTGAAGATTTACTCATTGGTAAGGTGTCGGAGAGATAATCAGAAAACTCGAGTTCGATTCCTTGTCGATCCGATTTTTTTTTCATTCAGCATTCATGATCAGTTGAAAAATAATTTTAGAAATTTTTAATTCATTTCAATACAGTTTTGCAAATTATATCCAAACCTTGTGAATTGGGTGCAGGATGGTGTTTGTAATTTATTAAGATTAAAAAATTTGCTAGAATTCGCTTAACTTAAGAAATAACAGCGATTTTTCAAAAATTACTTTAAAAAAAAAAATAAATAAATTTTATTTTTGATTTATTTTTTTATTTCGGTTCACCTTTCATAAAAGTGCTTGAATTTTTTTTCTTTTAATTTGTGGAAGCATTATACAATTATAAAATTTTGTGTTTTTTCGCATATTTTAAATAAAAAGCAGTTCCCTCTTGTTACAAATGGAAAAGATCGATTAATCGGAGATCGATCTTCGAGCTCCGATTTTTTAGATGGATCGATCCCAGAACCGTTCATCTGAATCGATCTTGGAGATCGATCTTTTACCGAAGATCGAATAATCCTAGTCTAGATCAGTGGTTTTGAAAGTGGTCCATACCGCCCCTTAGGGGGTGTTGGCGGTGAGCTCAATTTTGAAAATTGGGGGGCGTCGGAAGGGCTCAGGTGGGAGGTAAGGTCATAATTCACATTTTCACAAATCACAAAACAACGTAGATTTGAAATAACAACGAGTAAGCACAGAGAACAGACGTACAAGGAAGCCAGCAAAACTTGTGTTAAAATCCCAACACCCTTTTTGAAGCAATTTTTGTTTTTTTGGCTGGGCCACCAAATGTCTCCAAACACACCAAAGAGAACTGTCAAAACAAAGCTTAGAAAAAATTACTAAGTTTCAGGAAGTTTTCAATAGATCGTATGAGCTGCTTGGCATGCTTCAAGAAAATCGCTTTTGAAGTTTCGTAATACGTTCATCATGTTGCATGATAAAAAATATCTTAAAAGTTATTGGCTTTTTCCTTGAAATTTGTTAGAAATACAAAGTTTTAAACAGCGGGATTGTAAAGTGATATGTGAAAGTAACCCGCTTTGAGATGCTTAGATTCAGTACTGCTGGATGAGACTGATCGTAAAGACTGTTCTTATATTTGACTGGTCACAGGCGATGCGTTTTTAAACATAGATTACTGTTCAAGAAGTGCGAAAACTTATACCAAAGCTATTATTTAGTTATTTTAACTGTCGTGTTAGTGCAAAAATAAAGAAAGTGAAATTTCATCCAGTCAAAAGTAGCTCTGATTTAATTTTCTTAGCAATAAATTAAAACCGACCATTCTTCGAGATATTGGATTGATTTTTTATGAGTATACGATTACACCTTTTTGAAAACTGGGCACTTCAAAGTTGATTTGAAACTTTTGAACGGCGCAATAGATGGCACTGTTTGTATTCAATTTCTAACGTATTATAGCATTTGAAATTTTACACACTTTTTTGACGATTTTTTGTTCGAGCTTGTACGTCTGTTCTCTGTGGAGTAAGTTCAATGCAAAACAATGAAACTACGTTACAGGACTAAACATCAGGTTCAAGACTAAAATATCTATAATTTGACAGAGCTACAAGATAATTTTTGTTTCAGCATCTCAATAAAAAAAATCCAAAAGATTTTTTAAATTGCCGCAGATTTTGTACACGCTTTACATGTTGATCTTGTTTTGTAAGATAAAAAGATTTAATTAGGATGGCAATGCTGGATAATCTTTAAAATGTATGGTATCAAAAAAACTGCTAAACCGAAATAACCTTCAAAAAATTTGTGTAAAAGGCGCGATCTGTGATTCAATGATAGATTTTTTTTGAAATAAAATATGAAAGATTTTTGTAAGGTAATAACATTTTTATATTAGTTCTTATTTCTTATTTTAATCGATTCAAACGTTCTATTGTGCCATTTGCCATGGATAAACTTTTAATCTGTTTGGTTATCACTAATGTTACCGGAATTCAGTTATAATAATCAAACTTAAACATTAAGACCCGTGAATGCTGCATAACTCAAATTCAGATATCAAGAATTAATATTATTTTTTAAACGATATTCACCGGCTTGACATTGTTTTCAATAATGCAAATTAATGAAGAATTTTGTTTACCCAAATTTAAGATAACTGAACTAATCAATCAGTTTAAGTATTTGTCCAGGAAACTTTATATAGATAACTGGAGGTTTGAAGCAGTTCAAGGCCTTTGGAGCCAAAAGGTTATAAGAGCATAGAAGCTTATCTCGAGAAAACACCGTTTTAAGTTGTTATTTTTGGCGACTATTTTTTACACTTATACTACCCTCAACTCCTTCGGCTCTGAGGGCCTCATATAAATTTAAAAGGACTTTGAGTTAAGTCTTACATTAACACAAAGCCAAAAGCTAATGGTTTTTTCAATTTTCTTAAAATTTGCCCAGGGGGCGTTGAACTCGAAAATTTTTAAAAAGGGGCGGTGAGTGAAAAAAGTTTGAAAACCACTGGTCTAGATATAGATCAGGGGTGAGCAACCCACGGCCCGCGGGCCGCGTGTGGCCCGCGAGACCCTTATGTGCGGCCCGCGAAACTTTTTTCAAATGTTCATGCCTAAACTTTTTTCTACAATGGATTATTAGGAAAAATGAATATGACATAGTCAAATATGCGCTGATCTGCATTTTCCCAACAATCATTCAGATTGGTAACTTTTTCCCTAGATTTTAAAGCATTTTTTATGTTCTGTTTAAGGCATAATTGCAATACTGTTTATTGGCATAATGTAATATTTGAGTTTTTTTTTTATTATTTAGGAATCAGGATACGTTTTTCCTAATAATTCAACTCCTACAACTTTGAAAAGCAAAATCCATTAAAGTGAGGAAGAGCAGCTAAAAATCAGAGCTACACATGATCAAAGGAATTTCGAAGTCCGTTAGTCAAGTCATTATTTTCGTTCAAAGCAAAAATAAAGTTTTATGATAAAAAATATGCTCAGCAGATAATATTTTCAAATTATTCTATCGAATTCGGCAAAAAGGATGGTTCGGTTAGAATTAAAATACGGGAAATAATTAAAACCAAAACCTTGTGAAATATTTTTTATTTCTGAATACTGACGAAAATTTCGAAAATTTAATAACAATGACTGGGTGAACGTTTTTGAATTTTTATCAACTTGAATTCCATCAAAGCTACCGACAAAAATCAAAGTTTTTGATAAAAGCAATAGATGTCTGAAATTCTGTGATTCGATAAATTGAGTTATTTCACTTTTAAATCGCATTCCCCTTGGTAATGGGGTCATTATAAAAATAAAGAAATTATATCCCAATAATATCTTAATAAGATATTTTTTTTAAAAAATCTGCATAATAATTCTAGAATTAAGAATGTAGTTTTGTGGATTATTGCTTAAAAATATATGAAATAAAAAATTTTAATGTGATTTCAACCACCTTGTTCAATTTCAATTTAAGAAACGGGGGTTTTACCGTTGGAAGAAAAAAAAATCTAGGCTTTGAGGACAAGTTTTAATTGTGGAAAAAAAATCCAACAAAGCCAATTAGCGATTCAACGTCCAACGCTGAGAAGACGGCGATTTCTTTGAATACATATTTTTCACACTCTTATTTATCATTGGGAAGGCTCCAGGAAATTTTTAAGTGGAGGTTATGACGAATAATACCATCGGTATTAACAAGAATGTTTTATGAACGAATGTTTTCCAAGAAGTACTTTAAAAAAAATGAGAGAATTGAAAAATGACAAAGATTTAATGATGCACCTTCTCAATATCGGGTATTCAAAAAGTCGTATTGAATTTCTGATGTTAAAAAAGTGAATTCGATTTATCTTTCCTTTTCCAGATTTGTTTTCCCCAAAACTTTCGTTTATAAAAATGCCACGAAGCTCTGCTTATTATTGAAAAAAAAGTTATTATAAGTGCGGCCCACCGACAAAATTTCAAATTTAAATTGGCCCGTGGGTTCAAAAGGTTGCCCACCCCTGATCTAGATGATTCCGCATGCAACAGAGGGTTAAAATCTCTTTTTTTTTCATTTTTTCTCGGAATCCACAGAATTCCTTGGAAAAGGATCTTCAGATTTCCCGATTTCTGAACGGTAAATTGGCTGGAAATGATCACCCTAGATCAAGGTTACCAGATTGCCCGAATATTTAATAGAAAATTTCAGAACATTCCGGCCCGGTCCCGTTACCCGAATTTTTCCCGGATTAATTCACTTTATTTGACAGATCAAACATAACAAAAACAAATTTTGTTGTAATTTTTTTTTATTTATGCCTCTAAACGAAATTTTTTGAGCAAGTATCATAAAAATAATCATGACAGCTTTTTTGGAAGTCTTATAGTGTTTTCGTTTATTGGCAGTGGCAACCTAGTTACCCACGAGTTTTGCCCTAACTGCTGTTATTATGTTCGGTTATTAATTCAGAAGTCCACTAGTTTTGCCCGAGATTTGAACCTCAAGCAGGCGGTTGCACCCCGTAAAAGTTGTCAGTGTTGGGGGTAAGCATAAGGGTGAGTATAGCAACCATATATTTGCATCGTCCCGGGTAACGATTCTGTTTGTTTATTCAGAAAAAGTTTTGCCCCGCGCGAGTGGACATAAACGAAAACGGCATTAATTACGATTTTAAATCCAGATGAATTTGGATGAAAAAATATGTTTTTCAATTTTTTTGTTGTTGATTTTTGTTGAGTAATTTCCGGGTTTTGAAAAAAAAAATTCCCGGATATTGCCCGGATTTTTTTATCGTCAATTTTGAAATAAAATGCCTGGATTTTACCAGGTTTTTTTATGAAATTGTTCGGATTTTTTCGGCTCAGTACCTGCTGAAAAAATTCCGGCAACCTTACTCTAGATTCAATTATTCTAAAGCATAAAATATTTTGCGGTCTTGATTTAGCGTAATAAATCATTCGAGGAACTTTGAAATCCACTAGCTAACTAAAATTTTAGTTTAAAATTAGTTCTCTAGCCAAATTTTAGCAAACTAACCAACGATTAGAGCAGTATTCTCATCTTGCAGAATAACTTTTCATCAATTTTGAGAAGTTCAAAAATAGGTCGTTGAATGATTATTCTCGAAAGATTTTTTTTTCTTTTTGATTTAATTACGAAAAACTCTAAAAGTTTTAATTCAGGCCTCAAAGTCATTTTTTTATCTGATATCTACATTCTTAGAACAAATTTGAAAAAACTAGAGAATAACTAGAAACATCCATTTGAAGGTCAAAAATCTAGTTTTTGAAAATTTCCAAAAACAATTTATTTTCTGCCACAGTTCCCTATCAACTCTCAATCTTCTAATTATATTTCAGGTTTTTACCGTTTTAAAGCAACTCAGATCCAGTTCCCAAGCAATTATGTTCCGTTAATCGCAAGAGTTTTCTAACTCCCACGAGCCTAACTGCACCCACAACGGTTTATGCTAATCGCTGTTCGAATTCAACTTAAAAGAAAAAACTTATTTCGAAGCATGCCCTATCAAAAGTGCAGCCTTAGGCAATGGACTTCAAAAACATGCTCCCACATATGATCGTTTGCAAAATAATCGTGTTAAGTTGCTGTTCTAATCAGCCGAACTTGCAGTAGCCTAATGGAGTGTTTCCCTTTTTGCGTATTATGCTGATCGTCGTTTTTTTTTGCTTGACAACATATTTTCGTACCGAAAATTAAGGTCTCGTTTTTAGTTCGATAGAGACCATGTTTTGGTTTTGGCTTTCAATGAATTTTGGGAGGGATGTTTTTGTTCACTTAAAAGTTCTAATTCCGCCGGGAAAGATCTCTGCAACCGATAAAAAGCAGAAGACATTTTTAGCTTTGGGCTAACGTCCCATAAAAGCGAACCTGTCGATTGTAGCCCTAGAGGGCAGGACAGGGAAAAAACTAATTTTGCATAGACCCATCCATGATGGCCCGATGCCATAAGCTAAAATGCTCAAAAAAAAAACGATGACTAGTTTGTAATTTTCTAATGTACCGTTTGAGAAGAAGAACCTTTTTTTCAGGGTTCCGACTGCAGCCAGCCATTGAGTGAAAGAAAGAATGGAAATCCACCTGAAACCCCTGAAGAAAGGCAATAATTCGGCGCCGAAACAATTTGGCAACCGTCTGGCCCCGGGGAGTTTTCCGAAGGTCGTCCAAAACCTCTGCTGGGCCAAGATGAGCCAGGATGGCAATGTTACAAACATGATTATGGCGTTTGCATTCGCTTCCTTTTTTGTCCTTCGCGATTCGAACCGGTGGCAATGCGGTGGTATCCCTAGGGGCACCTTTTTCGGGCCTTGCTCTAGAGACACTCACAGAGATGATCCTGGACAAGTTCTACCTGCTGCGCTTTTTCTCCCAATCGTTGATGGTATCTCTTTTGACTAGGAGCTTTTCAGTTGGCCAGGCGGAATGAACTTTGGTGCGGGAAAGTAGTAAATGTATCCTAAAACTGATAAATTTATAAGAAAACGATCAATTTCTTATTACGAGAAATGTATTGTTGAAAAATGTAGAAAATACACAACTGTAAGAAATTATTTTTTTATCATACATACAACATAAAAACCTTTCATAATTTTAACCCTCCCACGAACTTAAAATTTTACTTGGTATTATTCAGGGAACATCATCATCATCTCATCTTTCCCTCATCCCTGCATTCGCTTGATCCTGATACAGTAATAAGTAGGTTAAAAAGTTAGAACAAGCCATTTTTTTTTCAAGATGTTTTGTCTTTAGAAACCAGCAACAGTTGGTTGACTTTTTTCCTCTCTAGATTCGGTAGATCGGTAGAATTGATAAACATTCCTGAGACCGCACACCATATCCCTTGATGAATGATATTTTGGCAGGGAACTAGCCAGAGAAAGCAGCTTTAGTTTGGCAAGTCACCTGTTGGATGGGGTCGAATTTCCGGTTGGAATTTTCCTTTGAATGTTTGACTTAACAAAGGAATTTTTCTTTTGCCAAGATCTTTATCTAAGGGTCTTAAATTGTTAACGAGAGTTTGTCTTTTACAAACTTCTTCTTAAAAACGTTAATAAAAGAGCAGGGGAATTCCCTAGGAATATCAAAATTTGATATACGAATGCTAAATTGGATGAAATAAAAAAAAATCAATTATAATAGGAAAAAACCTTACACTTGAAGTTTGCTCTTTGGTTGTTTATGAATTTGTCAGTCGATTATCACTGAGTGACATTAACCTTGTGAAATAAGAAAAAATATTTTTGGTGGAAAATAGTAATGTTTTGGAAAAAAATGTAAAAAAAATTATAACAACCTAAGTATAGTAAATAAAAACTCTTGTTTGATTTAAGTCAACTCCAGATGAGTGCTTAGAAGTGGAGAAAACGCCTCCAAAGTTTCTCACGAACTTGGCCACCTTCTACGGCCATTCTCGATTCCCAAGGGATCAAGTAAACTCGACTAGATTTGGGAAGTGATTCAAGTGGCTCTGAAAAATTGTTCAACACTCCATTTTCGTTCCAAGTGGCCTCACAACCGCTCAAAGACCGATATTCAAAAAGCCCCCTTCTTTTCGTGGTCCCGGCGGTCAACAGCCAGCCAGATCTTCCAGTTCTCATGAATGATCATCCGGTGCCGCGAGAGGTACTTGACAAGTTTGGCCGCCCTCCTCGGATTGATTGTGAACTACTTAAACACAACGCCGAACTATTTCATTCATCAGCAAGTTTGACCTCCGACGCGAAGACGCCTGGAGTTCCTTCAACTTTTGAGACGACGATTTCAAGTGTTTTTACAGTTGTTGGTTGGGCGTTTGTTGTGGGATTTAAATTTCCCGCGGGAGATGCGCTGCTGACTGGGGCCGACATTGAATTGACACTTAAGAAACACCACAACAGAACTCAAAATTCTCAGTTCCAATCCCTAGCAACAAATCCGACTAACATTGGATCTCATTGTTTGGGAGACTTTGCAGTCGAAGGGCACACTCGACGGTCAAGGGCTTGGCAAGGCGCTTTAAACAATCTAAATCTGGACAAACTCATGCTTGGAAAATTTCCTAATTGATTTAGGTGTCAAGTGCAACACATAAGAAGATATCAACATACATGAACTTTTAACGCGTTTATTCTTATATTTTGTTGAAAAAATCCTATGTGACTCCGATGTAAGTTAGTTCTATAAAACTACGTTCGTTGACCAAATCATTACTCAACCCTTAGCGTCACACAGTGGGCCAGGCACCACACTTTTGTGGTCAAAACTGACTGCAGGCCAGCGGATTGATTGTTAGATCGAGTTCACAGTGAGCGCGAAGCGAAGAACGAAGGAAATTTCCGATTCGCGCGAAAAACCGCTTCTCATTGAAACACGTTGAAAAAACATCGACTGACCACAGTTCAAGCGAATTTTCGCGCGAAAAACAGGCTCGATCGCGCGAATTCATTCAGTTCATCCGAACATACACTGAAAATATTCTCTCTGATATTTTTCATCGCAAATGATAATTTATCAAAAAATCATTTTCAAAAGTTTATTTATTCAATTATCATCGCCGTTTCTGTGTATGAAAACTACGCGGTTTTTAACACGGATTATCGCAAATAACGCAGTGTCAGTCTTTTTCAATTGAAACAAATTCTATCTGGCAATAAACGACCGGTGACATGAATGCCTCACAATATAAATATAGGGTGAAGATGCTGAACGGATATAAGTTGGTATTCGTTCTCTGACGCAATCTTGAAATCCAATATGGCCCCTTCCACTCAACTTTAAAATGCTGGAAGTGACTGAAAAGCACATTAATTTCCCGCAATATGGGTATTGGATGAAAGTGCTCAATAAGTAGAAGTCGAATTTGGTTGTCCGACGCCATCTTGAAATCAAAGATGGCGGTTTCCGCTTAATTCAAAATGCATTAAATAGCTGAAAATCGCATGTACCATCCACAATTTAGGTAATGAGAAAAAAGGGCTCATAAGGTAGATGAAAAATAACTGAGAAGAATTTAACAAAAATTTTGAGATATCTGCAAAAAAGCACTGATAGAAATAAACAAAAAATATGACAAATGTTATAAAAAAAAGTAATACTCACAAAAATATAACAAAACTGTGGCAAAAATAAATAACTATTACTTAAATTTGACAAATGACAAAAATTTGAAAGAACTATGACAAAAATATGACAAAGAAAATAGTGAAAAATGACAAAACTTTGAATAAACACACGACTATTGTGGTGAAAAAATTATGCCAAAAATATGACAAATTTTAAAAAAATGGACAATATGAGAAAAATTTCTCAAAAATGGGAAAGCTTTGACAAATTTGTCAAACTATTAAAAAGGTGTTAAAAATATGGCAAACATTTGACATTTAAATAAAAAAAGGAACTAGAATATGACAAAGTTCTGATAAAAATATGAAAAAATAATGACAAAAATCTGACAAAATTATGAAGAATGAGATGAAAATATACCAAAATACTTTCAAATATGTGAAAAAAATGACAACATTATGACAAATACGACAGTAAATTACAAAAGTTTAGTAAAAAATGACAAAAATCCGAAAAATTTATGAAAAGTATGTTACAAAAATATGGCAAATTTGACGAAAAAATGACAAAATCTAGACAAAACTATGGGATTGTGTAATCATCGAACACAGTTGTACCGGATAAGACTTTCAGTATGAAGAAAAGATGGTAAAACAACTATAATCGAACGAAAAAAGACAAAACTATAAAAAAATTACAATCAAATGAACAAAAATCTGACAGAACTATGACAAACATACGACAAATGAAAACATGACAAAGTTATGACAAAAATTTAAACAAAATGACAAAAATCAGACAGTTCTGTCACAAACCTTTGTCAATTTGTTGTCATAATTTTGGAATTTTTTTTCATAGTTTTGTTACATTTTTTCATATTTTTGTCATAGCTTTGTTATATTTTTATCACATTTGTAAGATTGTTGTTGTAGTATTCCCACATTTATGTTATTTTATTGTACAATTTTGCCATATTTGTAATTTTTGATTAGTTATTATATTTGACATATTTTTATTTCATTTGCCATATTTTCCATAACTTTGTCATATATTTGTCAAAGTTTTTTTTTAAGTTTAGTCATTATTGTTAATTTTATGTTATCACTTAGTCAATTTTTATCGATTTTTGTCAGATATTTTAATATTTTGGTCACGGCTTTGCCATTTAATGTCAAATTTATCCAAAGTTTTGGTATATTTATCTCATATTTTGGTTATATTTTTATCACCTTTGCCATACTTTCCTCAAAGTTTTGTCAGCGTTTCATAATTTTGTTTTCATGATATTGTAATTTTTTTTCATAATTTTGTAATATTTTTGTCAAAGTCATAGCTTCGCAGCACGCTTCGCGCTCACTGTGTTCGAACCCTTGCTCATCGGTGTCTTGGACAAAGTTAATCGACTATGATTGCGCTTTTCTCCGCAAGGTGGCGCCAAAATCGAACTTTTAACAGAAGCTAGAAACAGGCATGGTTTGTTCTACAAAGTTTTTAATTATATCTATCACATTAACTTTGTAGAACATTTTTAAGCTGTAAAATGCTGTCTTATTTTTAGCTATTTTTTTTTTCAATTATGATAGAAAAATTTGCAAAAGGAATTAGTTTTTCACTAGAATATCTCATTTGAGTATATTTCAATCCAGTACTGTGAAATTTGGAGGTATTGAATAGCTTCAGACGAAATTAATTATCATTTTAACAAGGAAAGCAAACAACAGAGAGCTTAACAATGTTCTACAAAGTTAATGGTAGAGATATAGCTTCAACTTTGTTGAACAAACCAAACTCCTGTATCTAGCTTCTGTAAAAAGTTCGATTTTGTCGAGTAGCTTTGTCGAAGGCGCCGATGAGCTACAACCAACCCTCTGACCTGCAGTCAATTTTGACCACAAAAGTTTGGTTCCTGGCCCACTTTGCGTCAGTAAACTCGTTTAACATCAGCATTCCTGAAATAAGAGTTTCCCCTGACGACGTGAGAAAGCATCAGCATCAAACGATGCTGCACTCTCGGTAAGGATGATTTTTAATAAATTTTTGGAATCAACAATCTTCCCAAAACTTTGGAAAACTGCTGCAATTACACCCATCCACAAATCCGGTAATATACATTCCGTTGAAAATTACCTTGTTATTTCTATACAGAATTGTCTTGCAAAGGTTTTGGAGTTGTTATTTTCAACGCAATGAACCCAGTCTCGTCACACATCATTGATGAATGTCAACACGAATTTCGCAAAAAGCGATCAACTTTGTCGAGCTTAACGGTGTATGTCCCCTTTATCAGCGGTTCTCTCGCAAATAGACCTTGACAAGGCGTTCGATCGGCTTCACAACAATCTCCTGATCGACAAACTGAAAAAAATGGGATTCCAAACTTGATTTGTAAAATGGCTCGACAGGGTCACACTAAATCCCAAAACTTCACTATTCCTTCTGGAATTCCTCGAGGGAGTCATTTGGGTCCTCGTTTGTTCAACTTGCTTATGAACGACCTTTGTGATATAATTTTTTATTTATCGTTTGGAAATGCGAATTGGAAAAAGCTACTTTTCACTAATCGAAACAATCGCACTTCAAGTGTTCAAGAAACAACACCAACCGAAATAGAGTTTTTGATAATAAAACCGTAAGTAGCTATCTTTTTTCTTCCGATTATGGGTTTTTAGTTTGCGAGAGTAAACCGACAGGGAAAGATACTTTTCTAAGCTCAATTGCACTTTTTTTTTTAAAACGTTCACTAGAATCAGGGTTGAGATCGCGCATCTTTACACAGCTGATAACACGGTACTTCAGAAAGTTGAATCCATTAGTGATTTGGCTGTGATTGTGGATAAGTCTCTTAATTTCAAGAAACATCTTGTAGTAACCATGGCGAAGACTAAAACAGTGCTGGGATTTCTGGTAAGAAACAGCAAAGGGTTCAGCGATATTAGCACTCTGAATCCATTGCAATGCATTGTATGTACTGCTCCGCTGTGGTCTAGAGTACAAAATTCAAGTCTGAGCACCTAACTCAATCGGCGGCGGTATGAATCTACTCGAATCAGTCAGTCTAAAAGCGGTTTTTAAGGTACGCACTTCCTAATTTACCCTGGAATGATCCTCAGAGCCTTACCAACACCGATGTGGGATCCTAAACATCGAACCGATCGACTCACGAATTATACTTCTCCGTCGCCTGTTTATATTTGATATTATATTCGGAAATATAGACAGCGCTAACCCCGTCGGCATGATACGGTATGTCTCATCACGCTCTCTACAGAATTTCGAGCCTCTAAGAATAATTAACTGAGGCCCTCAAGATCAGAGGGGTTCCAAAATCATCAACTTTGAGTTAAGTATACCTAACGATTCTCCATGTTTCAATGTACATCTGCTGCCAAACTCGAATTTTTTATAATTTTTTTGAACACTTTTTCGAATGAATTTAATCTGCTCGAATTCGAAAAATATATGAAAAATAGAGCACCTCCACATCTTTGAAGCGCGTTTTCTCGAAACTATATTTAGGCACTTGCCTCCCTCTGATCCCAAGTGCCTCAATCATGTAAGAAACGAATTTTACAACCCATTTGACATATCATGCAAATTGTTTAATTAAATTTATGTTTGTTTCGATTATAATAAAAGTAAATATATTTAGTTGTAAGCATCGATTAGAAATCGGTTTGTCGAAGATCGTGAACAATAAATAAATAAATAAATTAATAGATAAAAAAACATCAACCCTTCAAACATCTCACATATCACTTTTAGTGACATGTCTCACAGCTCACATCTCACATCTTACATTTTATGCTTCACTGCATGTGCTATGTTTCACAATCCAATACAATTAAGAGCAAGTTCACTGGTGTTGGGAAAAAGTGGTAGAAACTTTGACATTTTGAAAATTTTACCATGCAAAAATGTTTTCAAGATCGTGGGGCGTTGTATTTTTTTACAACACTGTTTCTATTTCAGCCGTATGTGATAGAAATATTGCTATTTTCGCATCACAGCATGCTAAAATACAACACGTGTTGTAAAAGAACTAGAACGCCACAGATCTTGAAAATGTTTTTGTATGGCAAAATTTTCAAAATGTGCCGTAAGTGTCAAAATTTCTACCACTTTGTCCCAACACCAGTGAACTTGCTCTAAGATGATGAAAAGTATAGGTACTGTTATTATTAAAGTTCCAATTGGATTGAGTTGTCGCCTACGGTCAACGGTCCAAAATCTTGGCCTAACTATTTTCGATTAGTTTATGAACGATGTTTTGTGATTGATTTTTCAGGGCAGATCCTCCTCATGGGGGAGGTTTGAATGAATGTATATGTATTGTCTCCTGTATTGCTATGCGAGGCCTCAGAGCGTGTATTTTGAATGTCTCTGATGAAAAAATCACTGCTACAAACTAACCGCAATGAAGTGCCTAGTCCATGCAACAGGTTTTATCAACATGCGGTCCTGGCATTTCTTCAAATTTTCCATTTTAAACATTCATGATTGTCAATCAATAACAAACATCCGCTGTTTCGAAGCTGCGCTGCTGCTATCTGGGGTAGTACGATGTTGCGTGAGCAACATTCTGGGTGAACGATGAATTATAGACGACTTTACATTGCTTCGAGTTAAGTTTTCATAAATCCGAATGATTATGAAAAAAACACTCCTTTGAAAAATTGGAATTTGTTTTCAATCAAATTTGAATAAATTAGCCTGGTAGGAGAGTCAATTCTATCTGATAGTTCCATTTTAAAATAGTTAGTCGGTCAGAGAAAACTAACAAGGGGCCGTTCAGATACCACCTGGACAACTTAGGGGGGGGGGGGGGGGGGGGGGTAGTGGGTATGGAAATGTCCACGGAGAGGGGGTAGGGGTTTGGGTAATGTCCACGTGGACATACTTACTTTCAAAGTATTTTCTAAAGGTGAATAAATATTAAGATGTTTCAATCAAGATCTTAAAATTGCAAAGCTTTCCAGTTTAAGTTTAACCAACTAGTAGCCACTTGAGAGCAAGCTATAAATATGATAATTTAGAAATAAATAATAATTATTATTATTACGAATTAGATTTAGAAAAAAAAACAATTTCAAATCTGTCCACGTGGACATCCGGGGAGGGAGGTAGGGGTTTGAAAAATGTCCTCGCTTGGCCACGGAGGGGGAGGCGGGGGTTAAAAATCTAATTTTTCTGTCCACGTGTTAACGGAACGGCCCCCATGTGAATCAATCTTTTCGTCCATTTTCTTAACTTTTAATTTTTTTCCAATTATCTATATTTTTATCATATCTTTATATTCATCTTGTTGTTATCTTAAACTATAACTATTGGATTTGGTTTACTTGTTACATTTAATAAATACGTTATATAAAAATTGAAATAGTTTCAGCCTAAGACAGTATAAAATGTTAAGTTTAAATTTAAAATTTTCTACGGCTAGTGGTTGTATGAATATAATTTTCAATAAAATTTCCCAAAAAAAAAAAATGAGATCATGAGGTCCGATAAAAATACAAAACATGTTATAACCATATTGAACGATGGCAATTGAAAAGCATTTAAGTAAACTTGAATTGTGTAGTAATCCAAGGATATATATATTTTTTTTCATTTCAACCACCATCAAATATCTAAATCCGCCTTCCAGCTTTAAAATTATTACGCCTGATTGTATGCAGCTGCAGAAGGAAACCGAATAGAAAATAGCAAAAATTTATGTTTTTTCGAATAAAAAATTCTAGCTTCCCAATAGTTAGGTCTTTCACAAATTTTAAAGGAACGTTAATAGACTATTCTTTTAACAAACTGCAATTGAAAATGTGCATTTGGCTCGAATTTTCATTGAAAAATATGCGAAATACTGAGAATAGTTTTTGGAGTAGTAAAAAATTGACCTTTTTTGTTGTCGATTTGCGATGCTTCACGGCACATACACATTTTCTCCTATAGCTCACAATAATCTCTGAACCTTCTACTTCAAATTTGTATCAGTCATTTTCTGAAAATCCTAACCAAATCAAAGAAAATAATTATTTATTAGAAGCTAGTATTTCCACCCGTGTGTTTACATTTTCTTGCACACACACGACCTGTCAAAAATTAGCTTCGAAATCTCGAATGATCGGCCATGATGCTACACGGTAATTTTAAATTATTCAGAGACTGATTTGATTCGATTCAGGAGTCGAACCATGTTGTTACCAACTCGGTAACATTGTTTTGTTTTTTTTTAAATGAATTGTTTGATGGGTTGGAGTTAGGTTTAAATATTGTAAACAGCTAGCTAATGGCAACGCAACGGCGAATTCGAATTCGAGCCCGTGGTGGTCAGCAGCGCAGAACAAGGCGATAACGAAAACGCACATGGCCCGAAGCGTTGCGTATAAGCCGAACGCAAAAACCACCCAAGCACGCGTTCAGAAAAAATGCACAAGTAAGCGAACATCGAGACTCGAAGGTTTCTTGGTGAGTCAAGACGGATCACCAAGCCTCTCTTGGTTTCCGGCGGCGAGCTAGTGCAGACGTATTCAGACAGTGCTCCGCAAAGTGTTGGGACAATAACGAATTCCCACGGTCCGAACAAAGATCAGCGTTCAAGTTAGTCAGCTCGAGTTTTGTACCGATCATCGCCACAGCCAGAGACCAGCTTGGACCGAATCCCATCTCCCGTGTGTGCGTGACCGTCATACGCGTGGCTCGATCATTTTCCGTCCGCATCTCATCCAAGCCCGAGGTGTGCGGCAAACAAGCGCGCCAAGCCAGCAGCGCGAACCAGATCGACGACGACCAGCCTGGTGTGCGTGACCAGGCATTACGCTTGCGTTGGTCGGTCTGGTTTGCCCGTCCCGAACGAGTCGAGAGAGACAGAACCGCATCATCCAGCCGGTAGTGCGTGGTACCGCATTATTGCCTCCCGTTGCCTAACACGCCGTGTCCGAGCGTGTAGACGATCCAGCCGAAGACCGAGGTACGCGCCTAGTCCAAAGCGCGTGGTTGGTCTGCCAGCCCGAGGAGAGAGACCGAACTAGCCGTGAGTTTGGTGCGTGGTACCGCGCCGCTCCTCCCGTTTCATCCAGGCATCGCTCATCCCGTGGCGACTCAGACGATCGACCGAGTGGGCCGACTGCCCCGTTGCCTTCCCGATCCCCGTGTACTTTCTTCGACCGTGTCAACCGAATCCGCCAAATACACCAGATTTAAACCAAAGGTAACTCTTGTTGTAGGAATCCACCCATCCAAAAGCTCCCCCAGCCTAACATACGCCCTGAGACCCAGGAACAAAAGAGGCCTTGAGTGCCCAAACCCGTTAGTCCCCGTGGCTTTAGACCAGGGACTGGGTGTTGCTGGGCAGCCCCTTCTGGGTTGACCCGTTCCTGGGGAAAAAGTAAAGTTTCAATGTATGAAGACAAAAACAAATGAGAGGGAATCCTTCAAAATTTTGAGTTGTTCTCATCCAGCGAGTTCCAAATCCTGGGACTTAGCAAAGACGCACACTTTTTCGAGAAAAATAGATGAAAACAACTCAGAGAAAACCCAAACACAAAATTTTTGTTTGAATGCGACGCTTGGAGTTGAGTTGACGAAAAAATAATAGTAAGTCCAGTGTATTTAAAATTCAGATAATAGTGATGTGATTTCAAATGAAAAATTCAACTAATTTATCTTTTCTTATAGCAATCGTTACGGAAGCAACGACAACGGGTAAGATTTTAAAATTCACGAGTTTTGTTAATTTTCAGCCATACTCAATCTAGCTTTTCTTCTCAAGGTCTGTTCCTGCCGGATGCCGCAGAGGAATCTTGTTCCCATCCGCAGCAATCCTACTTCGAGCCAGAACGACTATTTCGATGGTGGCAATGATGGAGACGATAACAGCGGCAGGTTCCCTTCCCTCCGAGGGCAAACAGTCTATGTGGAGGAACATTTGCCGCGAAAATAGTATGGACCGAGTCGCCTATGACGGCAAGTGGCAGCGACAAAAGTTGGCATGGTCGTGAAGAAAGTGGCGATCGGGTCAACCTAATCACCTGAAGAACAGCCAGGATCGGTACTACCGGAAGGTTAGGCAGGATACACGTACAGCAACAGTCGTGATAATTGTACCAATAATTGTTGTCACACATCAAATTCGGTGCAAAATAAACAGACATTTTTTTCAATTTATTTCTCAAAAAAAATTATAATCCCTTCCGAAACCGTGTCAAAATTTAAGAAGAAAACCAGACTTTGGATTACGCAACATTTTCCAGGGTTTATTTCGAGCTTCGGATGGCTGGCGAGTTCGCCTGACCTGAACCCTATGGATTTCGCTGTTTGAAGTATATTGGAGGCCGAAGTCTGCTCTAAGAAACATGAAGATGTGGAGGTCCTGTAGCGACATCTCGTGGCAGTCTGGGATAAAATACCACAAGAACACCTGCGGGCCTCATACGATGCGTTCCTCGATCGTCTGTGGCGTGTGGTTAAACTCAAGGGCGAACCAGTCGAACTTTACCAGTGAATTTTGAAAGAGTTGAATGAATTTGAAATTGAATGAATTTGAAATAAAAAGTTGTTGTGTTGATCAATTTATATGTTTATTTCAATGTAGCACTTCAATTGCCGGACCCTGTATGTTATGGTTTTCATGACACCACAAATTTATGAAAGACTATTCATTTTTATATCATTTAAAAAAACAAAGTTTGTTGCAAGTTACCCCATTTTCTGAGTAGGGTGATAATCGCATGTTTTAGAAACGTCTTAAGAAACCAATAACTTGCCTGATTGCTTCAATTTGATGTTCCATGAACCTTAAAATTTTTGATGCACAAGCGGTATGATTATCTGTGGATGGATTTTTTTTTTAGAAGCCGTGGAAGTTGAAAAGTGTTGCATGTTACCCCAATTGACAGTACCAGAGATAGTTTAGAAATCATCCATACAGCGGCAACTTCAAAGGTTATTTTTTAAATTTAAGGAAACATGAACATTTTAAACTTGAAATTTTTATCTGAAATAGTTATGTTTGGATATAAGTTGAGACAATTTATTCTTGATTTTGAATATAATACATGAATACACAAGATTTAGGTGATGTAAAAACACTCTTTGATAGTGTTCAGTATAAACACTGAAAATGCTCGTGTGCATAAAAACCTTCAGCAGCTTTCTCTTTCAATTTTGTCACATCTGGATCGGTTTACGAAAAAAAAAAACATATTGGCGCAATGCATAAAATTACCCATCGATCTGTTGAATGGAGCTTTTTTGTGTCGTTCGTTTTTCCTCGCTGGAGGTGAAATGAGATCCATAAATTGTGACACATGTGGCTTTTTGCTCGTTCTTTCACCACAAGGCCGGCCGTCCTTTGGTCGTCTTCGTCGTCGTTGGCTGTAATGGCTAATAACTTTCGTTGGTTGGCCCAGCAGAAGCGAAAAAAAGGAACCTAAAACGCTTAAAGTTTCTTGCCAAATGCCGAATGCAAACGAAACAGAAGCTCCGTTGGCCGCCGTCGTTGGTTGCATTTGTGTCCACAAGCCGCAAGGAATGATAATATGCCATCAGAGTTCTACCCATAAGAGAATCGAGTCCAGAATAAGGTCGTTCTTCTTTTAATTAAATTCGGACCAGAGCAGATATATCCGAGGCCAATTGGCTGTGGCTGTGGGGAATTGCAAGCTGCGTACCTACCTTCCTTCTTGTTGTAGATTGTGGAAGCATTTGGGTTGGATCGGGATATTACGGCGACGTTAAGGAATTTTGACAAGGGTTCCCGACTGTAAGTGTCCTTCTCATCATCCAACCCGGGCCATCCAGGTCATGGGAGGTTATCCCAGAGCGCGTGCAAAGCACTTCTGTTTTTTTTTTGCTGGCTGGCCTAGTCACAGATGGCCCAAAATCGTCCTGCCCTATTGCAGAAGGTGCATTTTTCCGACGTTTATAGTGTTTGATGAATGAGAGATGTATTTTGTTGTTCGGCTTTATGCAGGGTTCAACATTTTTCTGTTTCTGTGAGGTAGTTACTAAGATATTTTGTTAATTTCTTGAGCATTTAATTAATTCTCTATCTCTTGGAAAACGAAATGTGCTAGCAGAGCATGCGTGGTCCTTTGGAGGGTGTGGAGGGGGAGGTGGTTATCGGAGTGATCACCCCCTCCAAGCGTCGAAAAACCGTTACAAAATCCCGCAGACCCTATTTTTTTTATAAAAACTTAAAACTTTTCCTATTCCTTGGACCGAATTTCACCAAATTACTTTTGTTGAGTTCAGAAAAGGGGTAGGCTTAATAGCGGCACCTTATCCAAACAAACGGGAAAATTGTGCCATGATTCCTTCATTTACTAAATTTTCCAAAATTTCTACCACGTTTAATGGATCAACATACGTTGGCCCTTTTTAGTATAAAAAAGGACGTTGCCGTTGGGCCTTTAAGTGTTTAATTGCCTTTATGTATGTTATCTAATCGACGCTTTTCGGCGAGTTTCAGAAAATAAAAACGTTTTTACCAGTTGTCCGGACGTTTCCAGCTACTCTGGCGTTTGGCGTTCATTGGATACTAAAATTATATTTTGAAAAATTAAATCCTACATTTAATTAACAATTTAAAACAACAACAGTTCATCGCGGCAATAAAACAAAAATTAAATTGCTTTTATGAATAGAAATTTAGAATAAGCGATTTTTTTTTCAATTTTATTTTACTTACTTACTTACTTAATGGTCCTGCGTCGATAGGGCCGTGGTAAAAGACATCCACTGTTGAATATCCGGAGTCAACTTCTTCACTTTTTCTCAGTCAAGATGCTCGTTGACAGTTCGGATTTTGGCGGCCACGGGTTTCTGGGTCTGCCTCTCCTTCGATGTCCCTCTGGATTCCATTCAAGCGCCTCTCTGCAAATCTCGTTCTAATTTTTCGCATCCATCTCTACTAAGGTTCCCGAAGCTCGATTTCTAGCGCCTTTTGATGACACCGGCGATTCACAAATACTTGCAGTTTTCGCGTCATCACATCACCACATATGTGCATCAAGTTTCACACCCATACAAAAATACGTATTTGACGTTTGAGTTGAAGATTCGGACTTTCGTTTGTAGAGAGATCTGGCGTGACCGCCAGATGTTTCGGAGACTCGCCAACGCGAATCGGGTCTTTCTGATCCGGGTTTCGGTGTCGTTCTTGGTTCCACCATCATATTCATATTATGGATTACCGTGAACGAATACAGTTACTACAGAACAGTAATTGAATATAAGTAAAGTTTAAAAAAATCTTCTACTGATTTCTAATTCGAGTTAAAGCGTGAAAACGTTATAGATTCCAGCAAAAATATATCAAAAGGGGAGATTTTGTGTTATAACTATTGCGTTCATTAAGAATGTTCAAAGCCAAACATGGATGATAAATTTTTATATTTGCTGTTATATTGTGAAGGATTAAGGGTTTTGGCGATAGGTTCTAAAATTATCTTCAGAACTTAGAATACACATTCAAAAACTTGAAAACAGTATAGGTACCTTTTGAAAATAGGTAAACATTATCAAAAACATTTGCGCAATTTTTCGGCAGATGTTTAAATTAATTATAAGATTTAGAAAGTGAAGGTTATGATCAAATTTCCCAAAGACTTTAAGTAAATTTAACTTTAAAGTTTAATTTAAAATTAAAGTTATAGTAAGTATTTTGTTATTTTTCCTCCTTACAGAGCTTTGATTTCATTTTGAACCAAAATTAATCTTGGATATAATTTTAAAGCTTTAGTCAACAAGTTTTCAACAAAGTTGTTAAATAGATTGAAATTTTTATAGTATCAAATACTTAACCGAACAAAACTTCATTTTGTCATGTCAGAAATAGAATCTCTGCCAAAAGTTTTTTATGAAAAGTCTATATTGTTTTTCCCGGGAATTTTCCACTTTGTTGCATTCTTCTCTATCAACTGATCATTTACAAAACATTTAAACGCCATCATCCTTAAACTAGCGGTTCTAGAAAAAAATCTGACAAAAAAGTTGAGTTTAGGTTTTAAAAATCTTGCAAAATCAGTTTCAAAACATAGGCAAATGTGTTTTTGCGGATCGAAACAATTCTGTCATCAGTGTACTATTTTCTCGGCAACAAGGCCTTCGCTCAAATTGAACATTGGTAACTTTTTTTGTGGTTTTTTACTAACATGGCTTGATTTCAAGATTCATACTAATTAAGTATATCGCCAATACTGTTTGTAGCTCATCCACACAATAATAATTCAAATTTTAAGAAGAAATCCAGCTTTAGATTTAAGGTAGGGAAAATGGGGATACAATATTCCCTTTTCTTATTTTCATCATAACTTTTTGGGGAAAATTTTGCAACTCACCGTCTTTTGATTTTTCTGACAATGTGTTATTTCAAGTTTATATGCTCCAAAAGTTAGAACGGTACATGAACTCGTAGATGAACAAGTAGCTTTTTCGTGAGACGAAAAAAATTGTGATATTTTTTAAGTTACAGGAGACTTGATCCTTAATTCAGGGTACCCAAAGGCAAAAATTTTGAAAATCCGAAGATAAATTGTCCGTTTACTATTTTTTGTCATATTAGTTCTCATTTCAGTGTTAATAAGAAAAAAAGAATTCTAAAAGTTTGTCTACTACTCCAGATTCATTGCATACTTTAAGGCGCAATTTTCTAGCTTTTATTTAAATACATTATTGTCAGTCCTTTTTAACAGATAATGACTTGTTAACATCGGTTGAAGGATAGATATCTGATATCTAGATCTTCTATCTATCTTCTGAAGTTTGGCTGATTCATTTGAAATTGATCAAGACTTTTCATTAAAGAATAGAGTTTACTATCGAAAACCAACCATTTATTTGATTTATTTATTGTCTTTATTTGAAAATTCTACAGAAACAATGAAAATAAGGTGTACAAACAAAAAATTAATTTTCATTTTTGTGTAAATTATTTGTTGCGTTTTTTGAGAGCCCAGCGATGATTTGAAGAAGCTCAGAAAAAAAGGTATTGATAACTTGAAGATTTTTTTTTGTACATTATCTTCTCCAAAAATGTATGTATGAAATCCTCTAAGAAGTTCATGAATTAATAATTTTTTAAACTACAAGATATACATCAGACAAATTATCAAAATTATCTTTTTGTCAACATTTTTTCGCTGTGAATACTATAGATTCCCAGGTTGTTTTGACAAAAGATGTATAAGTTGTAAAATGATATCAAAATAAATATGTTAAGTAATTTTTTAGTAGCTTTCGCTATTCTTCTCTTAATTCATATTTTCAAAATACCTCTGATTTTGTTCAATAAAATACAAGGAGACGACGAAGAGCAGTGTGCAGAAAATATTGAAGGCTTGTTTGCAACTGCATCCTCACCCGCTCTTCCTCCGCCGTATTAATTTGCTTTTTAAAAATGAACAATTTTCACCAAATATTTACGCTCCTTTTTATTCACTGGTTTTTGAAATTTTGGATAACCATTTTCTGGCGTTGAATTTCACATATCTATATCAAGGTTGTCGAAACAAATTCTCTGTTTTTGAGAAAAAAAAAATCTCAATTTCTGTGATTTTACCCAAAAATTCTGTGATGATTTTCTGTGATGCTATTTCTTTCAATTCGTTTGAAAATTCTTGATTAATTATGTCTTTTCTACACTTCGATTGTGAAAAAAAAATCAATTAACATAACCAATCTTATCATTCTTTTCTAATTCAAAGTAAGAAATCTTTATTTTATATTGGCCAATAAAATAATACTTAAAAATTAAAAAATTCTGTGACATCTGTGAATATTTCAAAATTCTGTGTTCTGTGATCAAAATTTGCTCAAAATTCTGTGAAATTACAGATTTTTCTGTGATTTCGGCAACCTTGATCTATATACCGAGCTCTTTTTTCACAAGGTTTTTTTTAACAATATTTGCACGGTTTTTTCACGATATTTTTTAATGATTGAGCATGGTGTTTGAGGATTAACACGGTATCTGAGAAAAATGAAGTCTTCAATACGATTTTTTTTTTAAAGTTGGAAGTGGATTGGCTCTGAGGCTTTAAAGGTGAGACCTAAGAGATGGTACAGACCTGAGACATTAGATATGAGACCTTAGATTTTAGATATAAATGCTAAGATCTAAGACTTGAAACCAGAGACATAAGACATAAGACATAAGACATAAGACATAAGACATGAGACATAAGACATAAGACATAAGACATAAGACATAAGACATAAGACATAAGACATAAGACATAAGACATAAGACATAAGACATAAGACATAAGACATAAGACATAAGACATAAGACATAAGACATAAGACATAAGACATAAGACATAAGACATAAGACATGAGACATAAGACATAAGACATAAGACATAAGACATAAGACATAAGACATAAGACATAAGACATAAGACATAAGACATAAGACATAAGACATAAGACATAAGACATAAGACATAAGACATAAGACATAAGACATAAGACATAAGACATAAGACATAAGACATAAGACATAAGACATAAGACATAAGACATAAGACATAAGACATAAGACATAAGACATAAGACATAAGACATAAGACATAAGACATAAGACATAAGACATAAGACATAAGACATAAGACATAAGACATAAGACATAAGACATAAGACATAAGACATAAGACACAAAATTATTTGTATTTATTCGATGACTGATATTTATACAATAATTTTCTGATAAAAGGGACTCAAAAAGGTGCTTTTATCTGAAAATTAGAAAAGAAAATTAGTAGACAAAACTTTAGAACTCTTTTTGTTTACTACATATAAACTGTGAAATGAAGACTAATATAGCCTAAAAAGTCAATGGAACTTTTATCTTTAGATTTTGCATGAATTTTACCAAAGCTTAGGGAACCCTGATTAGAGGATAAAGTCTCCATTAATAAAGAATCAAGTTTCCTTTAACTTTCAAAATATCACAATTTTTTAGTCTGACGAAAACGCTTCTAGTTCATCTACGGGTTCGTGTATCGATCCAACTTTTGCAGCATTTAAACCTGATATGACACGCTGTTAAAAAGTGCAAAAGACGGCGATCTGAATAAAAAAAAAATCCAAAAAGATATGATGAAAATGAGAAAAGGGATCAAGTATCCCAATTCTCTCCTATGGTTTTCTGAATACGCACTAAGCGAATAAGTATCGCCGACTAAAATAGCACTATCGATTCCGTGTTTTTTAAACTCTTTCTCAACTCACTTCGCGTGTACAACCTTAATAATATTATGTATTAATATTCTAGCTAAATATTTTGGCCACTTTCTTGCCAACTTTTCTATATAAGATTTGCAGCGATCACCGCCACTAATAAAGCCCAACTTTATCCCGAGCAAGTTCCAGTTTCAGTATCCTTCATCCGATCAAATTTTGACGTCTTATCGCGCGCTACAGTGAGGATCGAATTTCGCGAACCTTTTTATGTCGGGTTTTATGTCTCATGCCTCGGATCTATTTTCTCATGACTCAGGTCTCAGATCTTAGATCCCAGGATCAAAATTTAAAATGAATTATTTGGTTTCCGAAAATTATAACGGTTTTAAACATATTTTCCGGAAATTGACATAGTTTCTCGATTTTAACACATCATCTCAAAATTCAGATTATAAAAAAACTCTCTAACCTTGACTCCAGCTGTGTTATTCAGCTGGAATGATGATTAGAAATTTTATTTTAAATTGTCAATTTGTTTATTTCTCTCAGGAATAGCTCGTGTCAAAGTGGGTGCTATTTTGCAATTGTCGTTAAGTTTAGCACCAAATAAAGCCAAAAATAGTGACAGCCGGTTGCTAAATATAGTATCGGTGAGTTGAATTCTGTTTGAGCAACTGGAGTTTAATTTTGAATTAGGACTGTTCTATTTGCGCAGCCAATGTGTCTTCAGCCACGTGCATTAGGCACAAATAGAAGTGTTGTTCCCGGCACCTTTCTATCGTTCCATATGGAGAACCAATATTTGGTTAAGGGTTATTTTTGAAATCGACATATGTTTTCGGATATTGACGACAAAATTTTCCAGCTTCTGCTTGGTCCGAATTGTTCAAATTAATGGTGCATTGTTTTGCTTAAAACAAAAGCACATTATCCAAAGCAACTTTGTGTTCAGAATGGTTTGTATATTCATAAAATCGACAGAATAATTTTTTTTATCACTCTGAATTTAAAAAAAAAAAAGTTTATTTCGATTTATTCTTAATTTTTTTTTTCAAATTTTAGATTTTTCGTTCAGGTACTTATCACGAAAAACGACTTACCTACTTTTGTTTTGTGTAACATCGCAGGAGTATTTATTACATCATAAAGTAAACTCAACCACGTTGTGATTGTATACCCAGATTTAGACATTCCTTCTACATTCATCAAAGCATTGCCTCGAGGGAATTCCCCCACATTTCATCTATGAACTTTATCGGATTTTGTGTCCCAAACATTTTATTGAGAGGAGAAAAGCAAAAGCCTCGTAAGTAGATAGCAAAAGGACACTTGTGCGGCTTAGGCTAAGCCAGTTTTTGAATATCCAAAAACAAAAAAACTAAGAAGTTGAGCCTCTTGACACAGGACAAAGAGTCCAATTGATACAGCCGACCTGTACCACAATCGACTGTTTATGACTCTTCACAGCGGGGGCAGGGAAAGGGCATATCAAGAGGCAAGTCAGGCAAAATTTTGCTTTGGAAGGAAGAAAAAGGGCTCTCATTGGGCTATTGGATGGCACACAGGTTGTATTTTATCACTCATGGCGTTAGGTAGTAAACGATCATACCTACATACCTTCCCCAGGTGCAATATACGATGAGGAGATCGGATTGGTCAAAAGCGATGTTCAAAAGTTTTCGGAACACAATTTGAATTGATAATACATTCCTTATCTCAGAGTGGATTCCTATTCTCCCCTTCCTAAAATATTTGTATGTCTGTAATTTGAAATTTTTGTGAAACTTTAATCGAACAATTTTATATTTGGACATTTGAACAGATGAAAATTTAAAGACCAATGTTTATATGTATGTATGTTGGTTATCCACTATGGGTGCACAGAGTATCTGCCGCAGTATGTGTTCACATGCATTCTTTCAATTATTTTGTGTAAAATCTCCAATGCTGCTTACACCATACCATGTACCTATGGCTTCGTACGAACTGTTATGGAGTGAACGTATTGCGTGTGTTGATGTAGGTATATTTTGGAAGAACGAGTCAGTCAGGTGGGCTAGTTTACTTACAGGACAGGTATTCCGGCATCCGTTTATATACCTGGCCAGTTGGCAACTGATTGAACATTCTTATTAAAGCTTAGTTCTTTTAGAAATGGGACACTTTCATTTGCAAATAGCTCGTTAACTAGTTATCGGATATTCAAAATTTTGACAGCATTTTGTTGCCTGTAAAAAGTACTATTCGGCCTATTTTACGCGTTTTTGAGATATGTACGATGCAAGAGAAAAAGAAAAAAATAATTTTGCACAGTTTCCTTTAAAATTCGTCATTATCAAATTGATAGCTGACAAAACCGTTGATTATTCAAAGAATTACTGAGTTTTTGTGGTGGATAAGTATGCAAACACTGTCAATAATGTCCACAAAGTTCAAATCAAGCATTGGAGTGAAGCACATGATCGGCAACAACGGTTAAGGATCATCAAGGAAGTCAAGTCTCATATCAGCATTTTTAATTTTCAATAAACGAAAAACTAAGGGTAGATCGCTGAAATGTCCAACACAATTTTCTCCGATAAGCTGAAAGTGTTGCCTAGTGATGACTCATAGAAATCCAACCTCAAACAACCATTTTTTGATAGTTCCAAAGCTCTTAAGCTGTAAAACCGGTACCGAAAAAAAAACGTTCAAAAATGTGGTCAAAAATAATCAAATTTGTTCATTTAGAAACAACTGTATCCACTAAAATGCTTTCAGTTTCCAGTTTCCAGAGAAGTATTGGACCATAAAGTATCAGAAATTGAAGAAGGAGAGTGAAGCCACCTAAAATATAGATTTTACGAAGTATAAGTTGCAGAAACTGATTAATACCATGACCGAAAAAAGTGTGCGCCGGCCAATGGGAGATACCAAGAATAAAGTAGAAATTTCTTTAACAAAAAACGGTAAATATTTTTTTTCAAATTTTTTCATGAAAGATCATAACATTACCTTCTTTTTCTTCATAGAAAGTATTTGGTTCCAACGAATGGTTTTTGAGATACAGGCATTCGTAACTGTCCCATTTCTAAAAGAACTAAGCTTTACATATATAGTCAGTTATAAGAGAGAACACATTTTAACTGTGTCGGTCGCTTATGGGATTCGGACCCAAAAGTTTTCTTGCCGATACCGTGAAGCGAACCCAGTACGCCTGGCATACCAAAACCAGACTCGCGCAAGCCTATCCGCTAGACCACATCGACGCTTAAAATTTAAAGACTAATGTTTATAGTTAAAAAAGTCAGAAGCAGGGCCATTAATTGGATAGTAAAAAAGTCTGTACTAATCTCAACCAAATCCGAGCGTTCGGAGCAGAGGTACCAGGTGGTTTCGTCAAAAAACAGAACACCGCGAAGAAAATAAAACAGGATAAAATGCAACTAATAGATTACATAAATGAAGGCGAAATAACGGTGCTGTAGACGCCTTAATTTACGCAACAACTTGTTAGCTGGCTTTCAGTTTATATCGGAAATCACCGTTTAAACATCATCTAAACCAAGGATTGCCGTCGGTTAACTCTTTTGTTAAAGATTCGTTTGATGTTCTGATGTTGTTCATTTAACTACTAGTTCAATTCTAATGAAGATTTAGATTTATATTTAGATTTTTCAAAAAATTAGAACAATTCAAGAGTTATGGAAAAAACAGGATGGCCTCTCAAAAATCAAGACAAATCCGGAAAAATCATTACACCTCTGGTTCGGAGAGCACCTTTTTTTCTCGGGAACGCTGTAACCGTTTAGTTCAGAGATGCCAATGTGCCTGATTTTTCAGGGATTGCCTGATTTTTCAAGGCTCAACCTGACAACCTGATAAGCCATTGAATTTCCCTGATTTTTAAAAATGTGATGAAAAATTAGTAGTAAGGAACTGGATTAGGTAGCATTGCTGGAATTAAAAAGTGAAAATGTTGCTGAATCAAAGCAATCGAAAGATTCCCTTTAAGTCTTATTTAAGAAGGGAATTAAAGGCAATCTTTCGATTGCTTTGATACAGTAGCATTATTCAACCAAGTAGGCTTACAACACATTTATTTGTTTATTTACATAGTATTCCGTCTCACGACATAACTTGACGAACATAATTCCTAAAATTCACTCGGTCCATGGCAACCGTTCTCCAATTTCTCGGGCACCCCACGTTCGCCAGATCACGCTCCACTTGGTCTAACCACCTCACTCGTTGCGCCCCCGCTCGTCTTGTTCCTACCGGATTCGTAGCGAACACCTGTTTTGCAGGACAGTCGTCCGGCATTCTCGCAACATGTCCTGCCCAGCGTATCCGGCCAGCCTTCACCACCTTCTGGATACTGGGTTCGCCGTAGAGTCGCGCGAGCTCGTGGTTCATCCTTCGCCTCCACACTCCGTTCTCCTGTACGCCGTCAAAGATGGTTCTTAACACTCGTCGCTCAAATACTCCGAGTGTACGCAGGTCCTCCTCGAGCAATATCCATGTCTCGTGCCCGTTGAGAACAACCGGTTTAATGAGCGTCATATACAGGTTACACTTCGTGCGAGGGCTAAGTCTTCTCGACCGCCGTTGCTTGTGGAGTCCATAGTAGGCACGACTTCCGCTGATAATTCGCCTCCGGATCTCACGGCTGGTGTCATTGTCTGCGGTCACCAGTGAGCCGAGATAGACAAAGTCTTCGACTATCACCAGCTCGTCGCCGTCGATCGTGACCTTGTTATTACTGGACAAGCGGGCTCGGTCGGTCTCGGATCGTCTTGGACGTATTAATTATCAACCCAATCCTTCCTGCTTCGCGTTTCAGTTTGCGGTAGATCTCCTCCACCGCCGCAGATGATCTGCCGACTATATCAATGTCATCGGCAAAGCAGATAAGTTGACTGGAGGCTAACAACACATATTGCAGTTAAAATGAGGAGTGATGATGATAAAAAAAAAAGACATCACTTGGAGCGGAATTTACGTTACTTACGTAGCCTGATTTTGCATGATTTTTATTTCCCCAGTTCCCTGATTTTTGAAAAAAATGTTGGCAACCCTGGTTCAGTTACAATGCATCTTTGTTTTTTTAACGGGTGCATTTTATTTTAATTGTTTGTGGTTGCTGTCACGATTCTTATTTTGTTTTTCTTTTAATTATTTTGTTGATTTTAATTATGTTGTTTCAATGTTATAATTATAAATATGTATAACAGTTATAATGGGGAGGGGGAGGGGGGGTCAGTGGTATATGAACAGTCCATTCTAAGTGGGTGTTCGCCTCGCCTTCGCCATGCAGTCGACTACCGACTGAACATCTCGCCTCGCCCTTGATGCGAAAAGGCGAAAAACCAGAAAGGAGGCGATGAAGAGCTGCTTCTGGAAAAAGGGCACTTCACAGGAGCATTTACCGAGTAAGTTGTAAAACCGGAAGTGGTTTTTTGAGGGAAAATCTGCAAGAATTCCTAGTATTTTCATCTTTGGATTTTTTGAGGATAACACACGCTTCGGCCTAGCAGATACTTGTTTCTGCTACGTCTAAAAGTAAAACGAGCATTGAGTTCTCTGGCCTGCGGGCCATAAGCATTAAGGAGAACATTCTTCTCTTGGTTCGGTCACTCTAGCCAGATCTTGGACCGAACCGATTGTGCCAACGAGAGAAGAAGCCTGTTGTATCCTGATTCTGCTCCAACCACCAATAGTGTCAGGCAGGGAAACTCGAAGGATCAGCTACAGCCACGTGTCCTAGCAAGTTATTGAGGCTGTGGACCCATCATCACCCAAGAATACCCACCTGAGGCCACCAACCGGTTGCAACATATACACCGAGTGTTCGCTACGAATGGACAACGCAGACGACTTCGACAGCTGCACCAGCAAAAATAGTAGGTACCGAACCGGTACGTTACCCAAGAATCCTGTTACCACACCCACACCAACACTGGAATCAAACACAAATCGCTAAAAATAAAATTTACTAGTTTAAAGTTTAGTTCTTTTGCATTTAATTTAATAAAGTTTTGTCCTAGTAAAGTTCAAATTTATGTACTAATTTATGTGAAAGAATTGTGATAGTATTTTGTGTAAAGGCCGATTACAACATGCTCTTTGGTGATTATAACCAGCGAGAAATAACGTGGACACAATCGACCGTGTTGCATGGTGCGTGCCCCAGTCCTAACAGTTTGTCGTTCTCCCTCGCCAGTAGTCTTCTCATCGATGGAATTGCACAACTTAATTTGCAACAAATGATTACCGCAAAGAATTCTCACGGGCATACGCTTGATTTGCTTTTTGTAAATGAAAGCACTCTCGCCGATATCAACATAGAGGAAGTTCTCGAACCATTGATTTGTGTTGACGAATTTCACCCACCTTTTCAAGTCCTTTTGAAATATTCACCGGTGATCCAATTTGTTGATGAACTGAATATCCAAGAGTTTGACTTTTCAAAAACAAATTTTGCAGCACTAAACGATGCCTTATATAAAGTCGATTGGTCGGTCATGTCTGAGATTTCCGATGTCGACCTAATGCTTGAGTTTTACAGTACTACAACTTTTTCGTCAGTATGTTCCAGCCCCGCACCGTAAACGAAGTCCTCCTTGGTCTAACAGATGTTTGCAAATTTTGAAAACCCGTCGTTTGAAAGCGCTCAGAAAATACTCACTGCACCGAAACAGCTTCACAAAAACGGTTTACATTGCAGCCTGTCGGGAATATCGTGGATACAACCGCTTCCGATACAACCGCTTCCGATACAACGCTTACTTGAAACGCACTGAAGAGAAACTCAAAAGTATAGCCAAAAGCTTCTGGAGTTTTGTCAGAAGCAAACGAAACGAGTCAGGATTGCCTCAATCCATGTATTTAGAAGGATGCCAAGCCACCAGTTCTATGACAGACATAAGCAACATGTTCGTCGATCATTTTTCGAGTGCCTTTACTAATGCCACAGCAACATCCGAAGAATTGAACCTAGCAATATTGAACTGCCCTCCAGATATTATGCGTTTACATTGTCCCACCTTTTCGCCAGAAGATGTAAAAAATGCAGCTTCAAAATTGAAGTGCTCGACCTCTCCTGGACCGGATGGAATTCCAACAATTATCTTGAAAAGATGTGCTTACTCTTTAAGTCTTCCGCTTTCGATGATTTTCAACAAATCTACATCCATGTCAATTTTTCCCACGAAATGGAAACATTCTGTTATGTTTCCCGTCTACAAGAAAGGTGATAAACGGGAAATATCCAATTACCGAGGAATCACATCTCTTAGTGCTGGCTCGAAACTTCTCGAGATTTTGATCAGCGATTTTATGTTCCAGAGTGTAAAACAATATTTATCTACTGATCAACATGGTTTTTATCCTGGCCGTTCAACGAACACAAATCTGGTTGAATTTACTTCATACTGTATTCGAAATATGGAAAAAGGAATCCAAATCGACACGGTTTACACCGACCTTAAGGCTGCCTTTGATCGAGTAAATCATCGCATCCTGTTAGCCAAGCTGAGTCGATTAGGGGCTACGCCTTCCTTCGTACAATGGATGAAATCATATTTGATGAATCGAAAGCTCAAAGTCAGAATTGGGAATACTGAATCTCAATCGTTCAGTAACGTCTCTGGTGTTCCACAAGGTAGCAACTTGGGCCCACTTTTATTTTCAGTGTACTTCAATGATGTGTGCTTCGTGCTGCCCCCAAAATGCAGATTATTATATGCAGATGACTTGAAATTTTTTTTAGAAATCAATTCTGTTGAAGACTGCAAAAAATTACAACTCTTGATCAACATGTTTGTCATGTGGTGCCGAAAAAACTTGTTAACAGTAAGCACCACAAAATGCTCCGTTATATCGTTTACTCGTTGCAAGACGCCGTTGAACTGGTGCTATACAATTGAAAATTGCTGCTTGGAACGTGTGACATCAATCAAAGATCTTGGTGTCCTGCTAGACGCTAAAATGACATTTGTAAACCACTATGAAAGCACTATTGCTAAAGCAAATAAGAACTTAGGCTTCATCATGAGGATTGGTAAGGAGTTTAAAGATCCTTATTGTTTGAAAGTGCTATTCTGCTCACTTGTGCGGTCACATCTCGAGAACTGCGTCATAGTTTGGTGCCCATTTGCTGCAAATTGGATAAACCGTTTGGAAGCCATTCAGAGGAAATTTACTCGTTTTGCTCTTCGTTTTCTGCCCTGGCAAAACCCTTTGCAGCTTCCGCCATATCGATCCCGATGCGACTTATTAGGAATGCAAACTCTGGACCAGAGAAGGAATCTGCTAAAACTATGTTCGTCGCAAAGATCTTACTGGGTGAAATCGACGCTCCTGCTATATTGGAAAAAATCAACCTGAATGTTATCCCGAGAACTCTTCGATCCAGAGAACCACTGCGGTTAAACTTCCACCGAACGGGCTACGGACAATACGAACCAATCCGAGCAATGTGCTCAACTTTTAACGAATATTATGAATGCTTTGATTATAATCTATCATCTTCCGTTATTCGTTCCCTACTTCTACATGAAATCTAAATGCCGGTTTACTTGTTTTTTATTTGTATAATATTAGTTAAATTGTTTTTTAGTTTTCATGTAGACCTCGTTGTCAGATGAATAAACAACAATAATAATAATAATAATAATAATAATAATAATAATAATAATAATAATAATAATAATAATAATAATAATAAAGTTTGTCCGCGTAGGTCCTCCGATTACCCAGTAGTAAGCCGATTCTGAGACCCAGCTCGAGGAATTTCTTGCTAAAGCATGGATCATCCAAAATCTGGATGCACTGTTTATTATACCATAGCGCTCCTAGTTGTTGGATCTGAAATGTTTTGACAGTATTTGTTCGGAAATGTTTCCTATCAGTGCTGAAAATTTTATGTCGATTCCTTTTGTTCCAATAAAGTTACACATAATGGAAGCCGCGAGGCGAAAATTACTTTTGGACACCCACGTCAAAAACCCGACGTGGTCTGGTTCAAAAATCGTGAAATCTGATTTTGGGCGGCTTCCTGGCCAAAAATTTTACAAAGCCACTGGTCGGGGTGATGTCCCAAGTTCAAATTCGTTTTTGCCGATAAGTTGGCAAGAAAGTGTTTGATCTGGCAAGGTATTTGCAGCTGCGGACGAAAAACCCCGATTTTTGTGAAAAACTCTCCGAAATGTACAAAGAGGAGTGCCTTAAAAAACGTTTTTTTCGTACATCAGATCTCACAAAACACCAGTAAAGTTTTCGCAGGTTTGACAAGCTGCCACTACAGCTAGGAGGTTCTACAGTGGTATTGGGCCAACGGGTGGATTTTGTCGAAAAGGACATCAACCCACCCAACTGCCCTCAATTCCGCCCTATCGAAAATTTTGGGCAATTGTCAAGCAGAAGATGAAGAAGAATGGTAGGACGACTCGGGATGCAACAGAGATGAAGAGATTGTGGAACAACATGGCCTACCTACCAAGGCCTACCTATCAGATTTAACCTTAACACAATGCGCAATAGATTTTTCCGGAGAAGTAAATTCGAAACTGTATCCATTACAAACAATGGAGTTGTAAAACTGAAAAAAAAATGTTAATTACACTGAGTTTTCGTATATCGTTGGTACAGATTTTGGTACAGACTTTTGTCAAAAAAGTACAGATGAAAAAGATTTTTTTGCTCGAAAGTGCCGATTTGGATGTGGTAACGCTGCTCCCCGCACAGATGGGGGGGTGCAGATGCATAAAATTGCACTCTCTTTCACTGGACAAACCGATCTGAGGAGTTTTGCCATCCATGCATAGAGGATTGGGCAATAAACAACATTAATCGTCCATATATTTCACATCTGTTACGAATCAGAAATCGCAATCGAACTCCAAATTTAGTACAAGGGTTCATATTTTGTAAAACAATAAGATTTCCGAACTGGAATTTATTTTAAACGCTCGATCAGATATCGAATTAGAAATTTCACATAGAGTAGAGCATAGGCAACTTGTAAATTCGATAGATGCAGTTGATTTTATAGCATACATTTTGCGCTTATTTACTCAACATCAAGTTTCGTACTTTTGCAACGTACTCTTGAATCTTCTCGTTCGCCTCGAACTTCCGCTTCAAGAAATAGACTTCGGTGAAACGACTAAAGTCATCGATCATCGTCAAAAAATATCTTGATCCGCCAATCGAAGTTGTATTCATAGGACCACAAATATCGATGTGGATGAGGTCCAAAGGTTTTGACGATTCTCTCTGCGCTTTCGGGGGAAATGGCAAGCGCGCCATTTTACATTCCACACAGCACTCGCACGTCTTCATGATGCCACACTTGCTAATGGAAATGCCTGTTGCCAAACCTTCACGCACTGTTTGTTGGACTGCTTCACAATCACGGTGACCCAACTTTCGATGCCAACTGTGGATACAGTTTTTCGGATGCAGGAACGCTTGATGGGAATTCTCCTCCGGGGTCTTTAGAAGAAACAAACCGCCAATCTTGTAAGCTACAGCTGCTACACGGCCGCCGCTTTGGATAACGCAGCCTCGTTGCTTCGTGAAAATGACTTCCGCCCCTTTCGTGATGAGTTTTCCGACTGAAATCAGGTTTGATTCCAAATCGGGGACGTAAAACACATCGGACAGGACCATTTCTTGAGTTGCTCCAGCTTCGTCGTATGCTAACAGGTGACCGGTTCCGATACCCTTCACGGACGTCTCGCTACCATCGGCCAAGGTAATCGTCAAACTTGTACAGCTTCGCAGTTCGGTGAAAAACTTTCGATTCGAGCACATGTGAGATGTGGCACCCGAATCTACTATCCAGGAACGCTTCTGTTGTGTTTCGTTGCGTGCAGTAAAGGCGAATGGATTTGCTTTACTCACGTTGGCCGTCTTCCCTTTCGGTTTCGGTTGCATTTTCATCCCTCTTCTAGGGCGCTCTCCTTGGGCAGGTGATTCGGGGCTATTCCGCTTGAAATGGCCTGGCTTCCCACAGGAGTTACAGACCACCTTCCTTCCGGTTTCGTTTCGGCCCGTTCTGAGAAGTGCTTCACTGGGACGTACCTTCTCTAACCGCTTCTGTGCCTCGTCGAGTAATTTTCGTTTGACCAAATCCATCGTCAGCTCGTCATCAGATCTGCTTTCAAGTGCGGTAATGAGCGCGTCGTAGGAGTCGGGCATGCTTTGCATCACCATGGCAACCTTCATTTGCTCGTCCATGGCTTGGCCGGCGTTTTCCAAACATTGGAACAACTCGTCCATGTGGAAAAGAAAATTTTCCATGCTGTCATCCTCCTTGAATTCCGAACGGCAGATCTTCTTCAGGATTGAAACCTTCGAGGACATCATCTGCTTCTGGTGATGGTTCTTCAATGCCTCCCAGGTCGCCTTTGAAGTTGTACAGTTCCGGATAAGGGGGTGTTGGCTATCGTCCACCAAAAGGGCTATGGTGGCCCGTGCCCTCGCATTGCCTTCGATCCAGACTTCCGTAGCAGGTTCCGGTGCAACGCCGCTCACGAACTTCCAAAGGTTCTCTCGAATCAGGAGCATTTCGGTCTTGAACCTCCAGGACTCATATCCTCCGCTTCTCAGCTTTTCAATGCTGAACCGACTTCCGTCCATCCTTAACAATCTTCAAGAAACTACTTGCAGGGAACTTGAAAAAAAAATCGTAGGCCCATAACCTATTGGACTAGGCAGTAGATTGAGAGAAACAACTTGTTTCGATGATGGACAAAGTAAGACTAATTCTTATTTTCTCTCAATCTACTGTCTAGTCCAATAAATTTAGGTGTTGGAATAATAAAGAAAGAAAACGCACAAATTTTACATCAACATGAAAACTGTTTTCTACCTTTGAAAACCTATCAATTGAGTTTCAAATAGGCTAAATTTGGTTTGTAGTTGGAGTAATGTTATATTAATTAAAATGTAGTTTGTAAGTTTTAAAATATCTATTTTTTCGAAGACTCACAAACAAACACCTCTCCTGATAAAATGATAGCATTAAGAAGCAAATGGATTGCTTTATATGGAAGTTTAACTTTTTTCCTTTGTATAGGTATAGTTTTGGAGTTAGTTTTATGGTCATTATATGATAATTTTTGGATATTTAAAAAAAAGGACATTTTCTTTAAGAAAGCCTGTATAGGATAAATTGCCAAAAACTCTATCAGATGGTTAAGTTTCAATAAAAAAAGAACAAAGGAACAGTGGGAGGACCTAGGGAATTGCTTGATGGTAAAATTTCAATTGTTCTTGAGGCCAAAAAAATTGAAAAATGTTTATAATTTTTGCCCCTAAATGTATGCAACAACATTGTCCCTCTTTTGACTATATTTGGTTTTGAAAGAAATCGTTAAAAAATTCAATTGAGCAAACAAAAAAAATTGTTTAGCCTTCTGTGCTAATTGGCATCAAAACATGAGATGAGATACGTTAAAACATAGTGATTAAAGACCCCGGAACATGAAATCTGGTTTTGTAACAAACATTTATGAATAGCCACTAATGTCGTTTGAATATACTGCTATCAATGATCATGTATGTACTCCTTACCTCAGTAAGTATTTTAAAAATTTTTAGTGTTACTAAAAAGCAACTCCTTCCAAAATATTCGAAAATGAATTAAAAAAGTGAGTAATGTTCCCCAGTTTACGGTACATCCATATGTCCAACATAAAGCTTTTAACATCAGGTTTCTTATGCACTAAGCGAAATTTTTTTGTGCGATTGATAGCTGACCTACAACTTTTTTACGAAGCATGTTTTATCGAGTTTTTCCTTTGACCTTGAATATCATAAAACCCAGTCATTGGAGCTTAATATCGTCTGAGGATCATATTTGAGTTATGTTACAAGATTTACAAAACTATAAATTTTGCACAAATGGTGAAAATTTTCAATGTTTAGGGTTGAGAAGCAAGCGAGATATAGCGATTTAAAGCGAAAAGTGTTGAATTAACAATCTAAACTGAAGAGACATTTTTTGTCAGGGCTGTCAAGGACCGTTTCATGAATTCGTTGAGGGTTGCAGAAGCTTTTTTTTCGCAAATATTTGGGTACGTCTGCAAAAAGTTACAAGTCTCCATACTTTCAATAGTGTCATATTGACACTCAAGGATGGATTAAGTTTGAAACGTACATTATTCTGTTCATTGAAACATTTAATTTTCCGTGAAAATGAGAAAATCAGACATATCTAGGCTTATTTCCAAAAATAAGGCAAAAATAAAGGCTTATCAGGTGATCAGGATGGACCCCGAAAAATCAGGCCAATCCTGAGAAATCAGGCAACCCTCATTGTTTATGGTGATGTAAATTGCACTGGTGTACGAGTGTGCGTGAAAGTTTGACAACACTGTATCGTGTACTTGACTTTTTTACGGCAAATTAAATAGCAGATTTATCCGTGAAATATCGCGCAATTTGATAATGGTATCGCTGCGTTCATAGCTAAGTGTGAAATATCTTCTCGGTGGAGTTCTCCAGCATTTAATGTGATTTATGACAATATCACACATGGTGCTGTTGAGCACTTCTGTTTCCTTGGTTGGCACAAGTGTGATGTCCCCTAAATTCAGGGAAGCCGATAGGATCTCATATAACCTATAACCTTCAATTTGAGCCCTTTGGAGTCGAAGGAATATAAGTGCATGAAAGCTAATTTTGAGAAAACACGCTTTTGAGTTGTTGTGTTTCGTCATTTTCCCAATATTTTTCAAAAATTTGTATTCCACTTACAAACGTAAAACGATGTGAAAAAAATAAAAAATCTGATAAAATGACCATATTTTGCGTGAGCTTTTATAACATTGAATGAACCTAATTAAGTAGGGATTGAGTATAACTCATACAAATATTTAGAATGCAAGTTAAACACAACAATGACAACACATGTCAGTCTTTGATTTCTCCTTAAAAAATCTATTGACGTTTTGTGTACTGCAACTTTGATACATTCATAAATGTGGTGTGTGGAAAGCGTGGTTGCTTTTGGTTAAAATACGTGAAGTGAAAACCTGTTTGCATATTTAACCAGGTGCGGTCCTATGGGGGGGGGGGGGGGGGGGGAGGATCACCCCAATCACCCTTCCCCCAAGCGGGAAAAACCCGTTAAATTTATACAAAAACTAGCTGACCCGGTAAACTCCGTTTTACCTATAAATAAATAATTCGTAATGAATGTTTTATTTCATCTACACGTCTTAAACTTAACCGTGCTGGTGAAACAATTTTTGGGAAAATCGAAAAAATGGCTTGTGTCCCATTTAAATGTGATTTTACATAAAAAGTAAGATTCTTGAAACTATTATACAAATCATCTCTGACCATAAAAAACCCTCGGATACCAAATTTCACTTCATTCCGATCGCCCTTTTATACGTGATGGTGTTACAAAGAAAACGCTTCCATTTTTATATATATATATATAAGAAGATGTGGAAAAGAGTTAATTTTGTATGGGGCCCCCTCTTCCATAAAAAGTGAGATTCTTGAAACTATTGTACAAACCATCTCCGACCCAAAAAACCCTCGGATACCAAATTTCACTTCATTCCGACCGACCGTTTATACGTGATGGTGTTACAAAGAAAACGCCTCCATTTTTATATATAAAATATGCTCGAACTTCATAAAAATTTAGAATTTTTCCTAGTTGGTATACCCTTCAATTTTCAAAATTTTCCACTTCGTGGAAGCGTTTCTCAAACAAATTGCAGTCAAAATTTTCAAATTTTTTGATTAATTTTCCAATAGGCACTTCAGAAGCGTAGGACTTCTACTGGCAGCTTTACTTTCGTATCTTTCTTTAAACATTGTAACTATTATTTAATGTTAAAACTCTTACTCTTAATTTTTTTTCGCAGAAAAAAACAAAGAATTTTAGTTATGTGATTACATACCACTTTAGTTCTACGAATAACTTCATCGTTTAGGAAACAATTTTTACACTTTTCTCCAAAAATTGCATAGCTACATGGGCTTAATGACTTAATTTCAGAATCTACTTTTTCGGTTGCAAACATTTCACATATTTGTTGATTTAATGTCGGTTTTTATTCGAACTCCGCCTTAAGTGTTTTGTATTTCTCTTTTTCAAGGTCCATTTCCAGTTTTGTCATGCATAGGGTTTCTTAGATGTAGCTTTTGACAGCTGCTTGTCATACAGTATGGATTGTTAGATTAACACATTTTGAATCATTCTGCGCAAACAGAAAATTAAAATTAGTATAGCCTTGGCTTTAATGACGATTGTCGTAAACTCCGTGTACAAACGGGTTTAGAGGGTTGATAAAATTAAATTTAAGATTTTTTTTTCATTAAGTTACAAATCGAAAACACAGAAAAGCCATAAAAATTTTAAATTATTTTATCGTTGGCTGTGAAACATGATTGAAATAATAAATTAAATACTTTGAAATCGTAACATTTTTTTCTTCTTTTGATTACCTTTTCCATTCCATCAAAATCATTGAAATACACTTTAATAGGAAGTCCCGATTTTGACAGAGAGCGTAATTAAGACAATTATACTGGGTAGATAATTTCAATTTAGAAGATGCATTCAAATTTTAGAATCTTACAAGAAGTAGATGTCTACAACACAAAAGTCTTTGCTCACATTTTACACTAACTCTTCGATTGCTTTCCTCTTCCATTTTCATCTCTATCTAAGACTCATTCCACGGTGTTGTTTCAAATTTGTTTGAGCAATGTTCCAGTAAAACGTGTATAAAAGATGATCAAAATAGCGTACCAATCTAAATGGTATATAAATTGATTCAGAATTTAAAGCATTACATTTTGATATTAAATGTTTATTTCTCGATAAAATAGTAAATGAAGTCGTCACACGTACGCCACAACTTGCCCATTTCAGAATTTCTGAAAACTTCATATTTCCTATTTATGATTGAAAGTTGAAAGTTTTTTTTTTGAGAAATTACTTTTAAAAGAGTGTATTTATTGAGAAAATGCTGAAAAATAAGAACTGCCGAAATGTGGAATGGGTCCTAACTAGAATTATTCGATCTTTAGGAAAAGATCGATCTCAAAGATTGATTCAGAAAGAGAACATTTTGTTATAATAAGGATAAAAAACGAAGTTTCAAAAATGCGTTAAACTCATGGCCGTAGGAACGGGGGGGGTTTTGGGGGTTAAACCCCCCCCCCCATGAGGATCCAAAACGGCAAGCGAAGTATTCTACTCTACACTCAAAATTTTAAATTCAGAACCAAATTATGATAATAGGGTAAGGCCAATCAAGAGTTACAATCTAGACTAAAAACTTATGCCAAAACCTCAAAAACCCATCTCAAGTCCAAAATTCTGCTACACTTTTCCAAAATTTTCTCACTTGTTCATTGAAATTCAGGTCTGAATATTAAGTTTTGAATTAAATTAAACCCATTTTGGAGGTTCTGATTCCATAACTCCCAAAACCAAAATCTTATTTCTTTTCTCGTATTTCCGATTCTGTATCCAGTTCGGGATTCTTGATATTCAGTTCGAATAATCATAAAAAATTAGAATTTAAAAGCTTCTTCGAAATCTTGATTCAGGTTTGGTGAATTTCATATCAAATTTTAATCATGTTTTTCGATATCATCGAGATCGAGTTCTCAAACCTAATTCTTTTACAAAATTCTAAAATTTAAAGCTTCGAAATGGCAATCCAAAATTGAAAAGACAGATTCAGATCTTTGTAAATTCATATTTTAATTCAAATTCACAATACGGATTAACAAAAAATAATTTGAACAGTGAATTAAGATTAAATCTGAACTACAGAATTTAATTAAAAGATTCATGAATGAGGGCTCTAAAACTTGGCTCATAAAATTCTGATCCGGAATAAGATTCGGAAATCGTAATCTTTGTACATTTCAGAAATCGTAATCTCTGTACATTTCAGAAATCGTAATCTCTGTACATTTCAGAAATCGTAATCTTTGTACATTACAGAAATCGTTTGGAAATTTGGCTACAGATTCAAAGCGAAATTTTTGAATTCAGATTCAAAATACAGATTCAAAATTCAAATAAAGATCAGGCTTGTTGGGGAATTTAAGAGATCACGATTTTAACACATTGTGGACCAAATACAAGATATCTCGTTTTTTCGCTTGCCAACAGTGTGCTATACTTCGAAGTATTTATAACTCGAATGGACTGAATTTAAGTGTTAAACTTTATTCAACAAAATTGAACACAACAAAAAAGCTAAACTTGTAAAATTTTGTCCAGAAGTTTCTGAGATATAGAATGCCGAATTTCGGTGTTTCTCGTCATATATTTTTTCGGTCCTTTATGTGTTAAGATTTCTTGTCAATTCAAATACCAGATTTCATTTTTTAAAACAAAATTATTTTGTGAACACAATTCAGCTGAAAATCACATTAAAAAGTAGAATTCGGTCTTCTTCTAAAAAATCTGCACAAAATTCTTTATTTTCTCATTGTTTTGTATTGTTTAACAGGCGAACAAGCGAAAAACAAGAGATATTTCGAATTTGGTCCGCAATGTGTTAATATTGCAGTTTTTTTCAAAGCCAAATCTTATATTTAAACCATTCATTTGGTTCAAGTTTGCACCAAGGTTGCCGAAAAAAATTCTGTGTTTTTGGGGAAAAAAATCTGGCTTTCTGTGATATTACCCAAAAATTCTGTGATGGTTTTCTGTGAAGCTATTTCCTTTAATTTCATTGGAAGTTCATGATATATAAATGAGGTCTTTTCAACATTTTAATTAGGAAAAATCAATTAACATTACCAACTTTATCATACTTTTCAAATTTAAAGGAAGAAATCTAAATTTTATATCAGCCAAAAAAATTATGTATTTTGAAATCCATTCAAAATTCAAAAATTCAGTGAAATATGTGGATATTTCAAAATTCTGTGTTCTGTGACAAAAATTTGCTCAAAATTCTGTGAAATTACAGATTTTTCTGTGATTTCGGCAACCTTGGTATGCATCGAGAAATTTGCTCTGAAAATCGGATAATTTTTAATTGTACTTTTTTTCATTAAAGATTCAAATTTATTGAATTTTCCAAATAGTTTGAAAGATTAGGCTCGTTTGATTTGAGTCGAGAATAAGTTTTTTTTTAAGAAATGGAAGACTCGCCTAGAAAAAGCTTATTTTATGCCCAAATCAACTAAGTTTGATCTACCAAACTCTTAAAAAAATTCAAAGATTTTGACCATCGATGACAACGAATTTAGCTCACCTTTTGGGTTAAGGACCAATTTTCTAAAGTTACGATTTAATTACGAAAAATTTTAATGTTAAAGTACTTAAAAATTGATATTCATATAGTTACAAACACAACTTGTTTTAAATTTTTTGAACCCGTGCATTGTTGGGCAAAACATCATAGGTAAAAAATCAGTCACCAAAACCCCCCCCATGAGTCGGTTGTTCCTACGGCCCTGGTTAAACTTATATCTTTGGTTAAAATAAATGCGTATAAACTCTTTTATTTAGGTATTCAATATCTAGAAAAATTCCAAACAATTACTCTGGTGTAACTTACATATATTTTGAGCCAATCAAATCAAACAATAAAAAAATATCATTTTTGTTTATTTTTACCAAAAGTTGCCAAAGTTTTATTTAGTTCTGAATATTTTCAAGATCGAAGAAAAAACATTAATCCAAAATCAAAATGAAAAGATTGTAACAAAATTTTGATTTCATAAGCGAGGATATGAATTTGAAAAAAAAAACAGAATGGAATTCTGATTTAATTATCAAAGCTTAGATTTTGAATTCATAATTTCTAAAATCATATTTTGAATTTTGTTTCCGAGCTCGGCTGAATTTTAAGATTCCAACAATCATCAATCCAAATCATTCACACAATAATAATATAAATTGAAAGTTATAATCCAGTTTTAGATTTGACAAAAAAAAAGTTTTATTATTAGAAAGAGAACAGCTATTTTAGTGTATATGTTTCAATAACTGTTTCGAAAGATTTTGGCATCATGAAATATTCCGTCAGATTTTGTCAATCACCTCTAGTTTTGGTTCTATGGCTCGTATAATTCTAAAACTTAGCAGTTTTTACTGAATTGCAGCTCAATGAAATAAAAAACTTACATAATAACTAGAAACCGATTAAAAATATATTTATTATCCTATATTTTGAAGGATCAAGATCCTGCCTAGATTTTCGAATTTCAGAGATACAATACTTTAGTTAGAGGAAAACAAAGTAATTTGACAGTTTTAAGAAAATTCAATTGAAAATTATATGACCATTTAATTTCTGACATCACAAAAGGACGTATTGAATTCGTTAATATCAATGTTTTCAATTTATTTAACATCAATGAAGAAGACTGCAAAACGTTTTGTTTTCGATAAAATCTGAGATACATTTTGGTTTAAATTTTTTTTTTTGAATTTTGATAAAATTCTTGAATTTTCGTGAAAATGTAAAAAAAATGATCAAAGAAAAAACTTTTTCTTCTTAGAAGTCAAAATTATACACTCATTTTATTTGCAGTCATCATCATTTTCAACGTCATTGTAACATTTAACAGTTTTTATTCAAAAAAAATGCGCAATTTTTTTAACACTCCCAAATCAGTTAAAATCACAGCAATTTTTTTTAAATTATTTCTAAAACATCGAAGAACAGGACATTAAAAAAATGTTCCTCTTTGTTGGAAAATTGTTATTATTCCAAACAAATGATTCAAATTTCATTTGATTCAGATTTAATGGCGTTCTAAAATAAAGAGAGAATAGAATAAAATTTAGATTGAGAAATGAAATTCTTGAACTACAATTCCCAATGAGAAATGAATTTAAGAATTGATTAAAAACAACATGATATTTTCGAATCATCATTTTGAAAAACATAAAAGGATAAATAAGTGTTTTAAAATTAGTTTTAAGTTTATTACAATTTTAATCAATATATAATTAAAAATATTTGTGCCTCGAACGTTTAGTTGCCAAATGAAAATCAATTAAATTTCGTATCGATTAGCTTTCATTGATATGAAGAAGCTCATAAAAAATAAATAATTGAAAAGTTTCTTTTTTTTTCTTTCTATTCAACAACATTCATGAATCATTTTCGTTTGTACAATGACATTTATAACAAAAGATTTCTTAATGAGCTCAAAAAGTCTTCCTGGTATACAAAATACGAAAACAAACTTTTATCAATATTCTCTCACACGCGAAATTATAGATTCGCAGATTGAAGTTCTATCAAAGAATATCGAAAAAAAAATAGGTTAAAAAAGTTAAAATTCATTCACCAATTTTAAAATTTTTCATAATATCTAACACTAAGTTCTATGAGATCATATTGAAAGAAAATGGGCTACACACTGTATCCTCGTCTCACCATCCCCTCCCCCCCCCCCTCAAAACTGCTCTTTCAAAATGCACGTTTATTCACGAGATATTTAAGTTTTTTTTATTGGCCAATTTTTGAAAATTTGTAAAATCATCCCCCCAAGAGCTAGCTCTAGGACCGCCCCTGTATTTAACTTCCAATGCGATTGTTCAAATCGTCATTTTTTTCGGTCCAACAATTTTCTGGAATGTCATTTAAAATAAGAATTAATTTTGTTTGGACTCAATAACTTGATTTTTTTGTAAGACTGATTTGATCAATAAATTAATATTAAATTAATCAATATTAAAAATTCCATTGGAATCGAATTAAAAATAAAAATTAATACCTATTCATTCAGATTGTTGAACTACAATGGGACAAGTGATTTTTTCATTCAATATTTCTGCCTGAGAAGACTTGTGGTGTTTCGATAAAACAGTCTTCTCCACATTTCAATTGTACGTTTCATTAGGCTGCAATTAAAGTGTTGGATTGGACCAATTTTTCTTAAATTTTCTGTTCAATGCTCTACGGCCATTTCGCCCTACCTGTTTTGTGCACCAAAAATGTTCAGCTTGAAAAAACAGGTGAATTCCTGCTCTTTATTGGGAGCGACCTTTTTCGCTTCTTGTGCTGTTGCTGTTGTTGCAGCACGGTCCTTACTTTGTTGGCCCTCTCCTCGTAAACAGGCACAAGGGTCCTGTCAAAATGGGTCCCAATCCAAAGCTATCATAATATCCACTTGAGGAAACAATGAAACTCGAGAGGTATCATAAAAATGAGACCCGCACCACCACCAACAGAAAAGTCCAACCATCGCAGATTCCCGCAAGGAAAGCGGATTTGGCAGGATTAACATTGACCTTTTCCTGGACGGAGAATTCGATGCGACCGAAACACTTGAACTGAAATGAAAAGCCTGACCGGCCCATTACGAACAGATTGGCCCACACCGAATGCCTGTATGAGGACATCAAGTGAAGTGCTGGCTGCCGGCCTTGGCCCACCCGAGAGAGCAAGAGGAAAAAGAAGCAGAACCGGGTGAGCTAGAATGTGTGTAACAAGTGCGAGAAATGGGCAAATGGGGTTGTAAATCATAAGCCTTGTTTTGTGTAGGGTACCTACTACCTCAAACTCTTCAAAGAGGGGCCCAAATCTGGACAAGGTGATGAAAGCTCGGCCTGGCTGGATGAATTTGAGGTGTTGTATATGGCTGAGATCCTGGCGAAAATCGCTCATCGTAAAAACTGGGAAACGCCTCCATGTGCCCTCCTGCAATTCATGCCTCTTTTCACATACATACGAATATACCTAGCTAGGTTTAGATTCTCAAAAGTAGTTGCCAACTTCTGTTGGACTTCGGAATGGAGAAACCCCAGGTGCTGTGAATGGCCATCCCCGGAGGATGGGATTAGTCCAGTTGCGTGGCAAATGGGATGAGATTTGTTGTTGAGAGCACCATTTTGTATTTTAGGAATTATTTATTGCAACTACAGATTGATGATTGCTTCGAAAATGTTTTGTAATCTTTTTACGAGGCATGGTGTTATAATAATATCATTTTTTCTTCCAATACATGGTATGATGAATAGTTAAAAATCTTATATAGCAGTAAAGGGAGAAGCGATCAAAAAGTGATTTTACATTCAATCGAGGCATCAATCTCATAATGGAATATTTGGAAAAAATTAAACCCTTATCGATGCTAATCTGAATTCAGGAATTTTACACGGTGATGGGAAGGGAAAAGATGACAGAATAATTCAATACATTAAACTGTCGTAATTCCACTTTACAATTGCCAAGTTTGTTCGATCGGGTGCTCTGGAGAGTTGGGCGATATGGGCGTTGTTGCCCGCGTACCACTCCAGGGCCTTTTTGCCAAAGTGGCCTGTGTCGAAATCCGGCCAAAACATCACTAAATAATGCTTTTCTCGCCACACTAGAATGTTGCCAGCAAAAATCAGATTTTTTTTGAGAATTTCGACATTATAATGTTTTTCCATTATATTTGCCATCTTTTTCTTTCCCATCAGACATCTTCTTTTAAGATAAATCGAAAAAAGTTATAAATTTAAGGTATTGTATAAGTTTTGGAAGCTTATGTTTTACGTCATATGTGACTTTTTATCTTTAATCAGCAGAAGGTTTAGCTTTGTTTGTTTGGGTTTGGGAACTCCTGGGATTTTCCGATCGTTTCCCGAGGTTCGGGAATTCTCAAAATTTTCAATTACCGGGACGTTGGTCGGGACTACTCGGTAACGGACAATTTAATTTTCAATCTCAATGAAAATTAGTTTAAAATGTATGTTGAGTTAAGTTGCGAGTTGGTACTTAATTCTTACCGTATATAATGACTGTTTGAAAAATAACTTAAACAGTATTTGTTTCAATTCATCTGTCCCAAACGGCTTAAAGCGATCATAAGAACACAATTTCCACTTGACTAGAACCAAGCGCTGGCTCTCGAATCGTGACAGCTTCTCGCACCAGAAATATAATTCCGAGAACATCCATTTCCGCTTGGCGTCGTCGTCTCATCGTGAAACGGTTCTTTGGGAGTTAGTTGGTGGAAACCCTTTTTTCAAGGGTGCAACATTTAATTAGCATATGTTACCACTCACTGGCAAACAACTTCCGTTGTTTAGCATAAAATTAGGGCGTGAAGGTCTTTTTTTGGCATATGTCTATCTTAAGTCACGAAAAAAACAACAAGAACAGAAGAATCACCAGTGGCCCCTCGTTTAAATATTCACCTCATTCATGATTGAAGAAAAAAAAAGTAGCAGAAAATCTAAGCCAGAGCAGACCCATCAATTCCGGACTCAGTGAGTGCTAAATGAAACGGCGCTGTTTTTGTTTCTGTTCCGTAAAACTGTTGGATTTCGGCAAAATATATGCTTCTGTCTAAAAAGAAATACTTTGGAGTTTCGGTTTCCTGTTTTATTTCGTGGATAAGATCGCTACACGAATGGCCATGATTTAACAGTCTTTTCCAAACATCAATCAGCGAGAGGCGGGGAAAAAATAAACCATTCCTAAGTTTCCGAAAGCATCTACCAATCACCATATGTTCGGCTGCCTGGCATTTGCTTCGACTTAAATATTTCCATACGTAAAAAGTCGCAAATCTGGAAGCTGTTTGAACGAACACATCTCCTCAACTGGCCCGAGCTTGTTTGAATTGCATGCGAGCAATGGGTTTCCTGCTCATAACCCGATATGCTGTCTGTAGTAACTAGTCTGTCTGTACGCTCAAATCTTCCCATTCAGCTTCCCATTCATATGTTTATTCCAGCATCTCATTCATCAGGCAGACAAGTGCAGGGAAATACCATGAAATTAGGAAAAAAAACAAAATCGCTGATAAGATTACCAGATTCATTTCGTTAAAAGTAATACAATTTGTTTTAATATTTCAACGGATATCTTAAGCTTAAATTTAATTTTCCGCTAAACCAAATGGCGTTAGAGACCAAAAGTATGGAACAAATTGTTAAAAGAAATAGCACCACTGAGGTATGTATTTCTACAGAATAAATACTAATTCTTAGAATCTACACCTTATGTAGGTATGGAGGATTAATTATATTGCTACGGATTATTCGAATGGGTCATTGCTTTTTTAGGCTTTGTCAGGTATCCCACAGCCTTCAAGGGTTTTATGAGATTTTGCACTAGCACTCCTCGAATTCAAATTTTGAGCTATAATAGTTTATCTAACTTTATCAAACTAACGTGACGTGGAATGATGAAACAAAGGTTTTGGGTTGGATATAAATCAGTAAACCACTAATTTTCCATCAAGTTTTTTTGAGCAGTCGGTTATAACGATTCCAATGCACTACACCCACAAATCAGACTCTACTCCGATAATGAACTTCCTTAGAGGTGGAATTATCGGTATTAAAGTCACATTCACGTTCACATCAAAAAGCTGATGTCTCATCAACCTTAACATTTTTGATGCATAAGACACATTCCACCGTGACGTGAAATCGCTTTTCCGGACTTTTCTGCACTGTTATCATTCTAGAAGTCAACCAATTTACTTGAAAATGAAAAAAATTGTAGCAAACGCAAATTGAGTTTCCTTCAAAATGAATATAATTTGGTAATTTTAAAATTTAAGTTGTTTTTGTTGTGATTAATTACTTTTGTGACGTGAATTCACGCTAGAATTAACCATTTCGGACTTTAGTTCATACCCGAGCAGACTTTGATGCCAAAAACGATAGCTAAGTGAAACCAAAATAAGGTATACACAGCAAACTGATAGCTAATTTTGGTGTATGATTTTGAACGAAAGCAAAATAAGGTATCGATAAGGTTTCAAGGGTATATACTTTGATAGCAAAATTATACTAAAATGAGGTTATATGAGCACAATGATAGCACGTTTGGTGTAAAGCACTTATTGAGAGCAAAATTAAGCATCAAAATGGTATCATATAAAACAGATTTTGAAAGCAAATAATACTAAGCTGAGACTGATAAGGCACAGTAAGGCGATCCCACGAATAGATTTCATTATGACAATTGAAAAACGCCTTTGTGTAGAAAACAAATTGATAAGGAGAACTTGTTGCACACCAAAATCTTTATGTTGCATATGCAAAGGCGCATTTTGGACGCGTTGTCTACAAAGTAGTACAAATTTTGTATTTCTGGTCATTAACTAAAAAATTTAGTAACATTCGCTCTTGGGATAAACATAAATGAAAAGTTGCTTACCTTTTAGAAGATTTAAACATTCCAGTGAATGTTGTTTGAATACAACTTTTTGAGCCAATCAATAATTTGTCGAAGAATTCTAAAAATATACCTGCTTCGCTTGATGGTTCCATCTTCTACAAGTTTCAATTTTTTGAAATCCAGGAATCTACCTATATAAAATTCAATAAAAATTAAGGACACAATACCCTTTGGTTTGATTTACCTTGAATTTAAAAAAACTAACATATTTCGCCTCTGTTACTTTTGATTTCTTGATGGCATTCGAATTTAATGGTACTAGAATTTATTCTAGGGGTGCTACACGCTCCCGATTTCAAAAGAAAAATTAGGTACTGATGGCTCAAATCGAAACGAAAAAGTTCAGTGGCAGCCCTTAAATTTGAATGTGCATTCTACAAATAAAGTTTAAAAGGCATACTCAATATTGGGTTCGGCTGAACTGAAATTGAAACAACTCAAAACTAAGATTGGCAGTTGGTCGGAATCAATTTTTTTATTCGAAAGAAAATGTTTTACAATTGAGGAACACTAAATGGCATTCAAATACTTCAAGTATATTGGTAAATTGGTACATGTTGGTCTTACTATTTGTTCCTACTTTGAAGAAAAAAACGGGTTAATTCTAAGTTTGGAAAAAAGTTCACAAAATGAAACATTGTTTTGATCTCTTGTCTAACCTTATTTTGAGTTTCAAATCGGGAACCTGTTGGATTCTAATTTTCAATATTTCGGTAATGGATTTAAAAATGAGTGAATGCGCTAAATTTTAACAAAATGAGCTATCAGTTGGCTAAAACGCTTGATACATCGAAGACCTACATTTTAAAATGTCGCATAACAGAAAGGGTATTCCTATAAGTAATAGAGAAACATTTTGGCTTATATGAAGCTATTATACACAGCAAAAAATTTCTAAAAGTACACGGAATCTAAAACACGAGTGATCTATTTTTTCTTGAGTGTAATTACAAAAAGATGTAATTTTAAACTTCTTTCGATGTAATATTAATCTATTTTCCAAAATTGAATAGAAATAAACTGTTTTGATTTAATTTTACATTGCATCATGCAAAAATCAACCGGTCAATGAAATTTATATCACAAACAGTGTAAAATTATATCTGTTTGATTTAAAATTGAATGCAAATATTTAAATTGTGCCTTTTTATATTTCAAGTTAGTTTGCGCGTCGAGCACAAAGTAAACAAGTCGGAAAATTATTCGGAAACGAGTCATTCAAAGGCCTAGCTACAGGAGCACTTTAAGAGGCTTAGTATACTTATAAGTAAGTATATAAGACGTGAAATGAAGAATATGGTTGAAACTGATTAGTTTTCTCTCCATTACAGCAAGGTCAGATTTTTCGCAGCGGCTGATACTTCCGGAGAAACTTTTGTCGGAACAATTCAAGTGTGCAGGATGCTGACCGAAAAATTATGATTTCCGGAACCATTCGAGGATGCTGATCATGCTGATTCGAAAAACATCTCCGTGCTGGAAGTCATCGGATGCAACAACAATTCCAGCCTGACGCTTTCCGAATGGTGTTTTTTATGTTCAGTTTTGGAAATAAATGTGAATTAAAAATGATACAAGCGGCTTATTTATTCAAGACAAAAGCAAAACCCTTAATATGTAGAAAAAATATCAATATTTACGATAATAAATTTTAAAATTTACATCCCTGTGTATTTTTACACGACGGCTTTAGTGATCCAATCTAGTGCATTGATTTCGATCTAAATTTACACGCCTCAAAAATTACATCCTCGAAAAAAATACACCGTGATAGAATTTTACATCGAAATCGATGTTCCGTTTTCGTGCATCGTTTTCGATCTAAATTTATACGAATTTTTCTTGCTGTGTACTGCAAAGCATTTTTTCAGAAAAGTGTTATCGTCGCGTCCGCACTAAAAATCTAAATTCATCATCGATTTTTTTTTCTGAACAAGATAACGTACTGTCAAAAAAATCATTTTAAACTCAAAAAATAATACCCTTTTTTATTTATCGCCAACTTATTTTTAAGTTTATATTTGTAACCGTGTAATACACATTCCGAGTGAAAAAAACTGTTCGTGTTGTTTTGAAATGTAATTGCGTTTTTGCCGTTTTTGCAATCGGGATGTTTTGTATTTTGCGTTAATAAAATTCGCATCTGGGTGAAGCATAAACAGCCGGTCAACAAAATGCAATTTTGCTGGAACGTCAGCAACCGACGACGGCAGCTGGTGCCAGTGAATCAAAAGGTAAATTCATTTTTTAAAAATCTATACCATTATCGACACAATCCGTCATTTTAGGTTCGGCTATATTTCCTGCAAAATGGTCAATTCCGCTTGTGTTTCATTCCGGATAGAAACTTAAATTGACGACGACGATTGTTGCTGGGATGGATCTTGGTCGGTTGGTCGGAAGTTCCAACCAGTCAGTGCATACTTTCTGACTCGGAACTACTCGCCCTGAAAGGAACAAATTTGAGTTGTTCCGATGTTCGTACAAGTGAGCTCTGTATTTCGCATAGTAAATATCACCGAAATAGATTTGGATATGCGGAACAGGCGGAGGGATCTCAGGTTTGGCGTTTTATGTTCAATCAACTTCTAGAAATAGGTGCAACCTCCAAGCGGCCTTCAAATTCAAGCATGCAGCAGGATGTGTACTGCATACGTTGAGACTCTACCATATGTGACTGTCTTCAAATAAAATATAAAGGTGAGTAAAAATGTCTTTAAATTTAGCAACAACCTTTTCTTTACTGGTCAAGTTTTCCGAGATTATTGAAATCCAAAACATCTGCCCATCCGTTCATGAGAACCTTGCGTATTGAAAATACCACCATTAGTAAGATTTTAAATCTGAAATTTACCTAAAAATAACTGTTTAATTCGTTTAGCTATGTTAGTCCTTAAATAGCTATTAGAAGCTCCTAGAAGCGCTTTCGCTACTAACTTTTTGTTGTTTTGATATAAGCTATGTACAGCACAAGAAAAACCCTTGAATTTAAGACCGAATAAAGAAAAATAAAAGTCTATGCATCTTTGCACTTTTATCGAACCGTACGAACAAATAAGATTATTTACGCGATATTTTGTTTTGGTACATGGTGCATGCTTATTGTAGTTGTTGCATATGTAAAGGCGATATTCTTTTTATGATTCTGACAATTCAGATTATCAAAAAAAAAAAACCTTTGCCGTGCATACATTAAGGCGTTTAATATCTAAACAAACTCATTCGACATAAATTTCTCTGTGCCTAACACCTCTCAAGCAAACTTTTACGGGACAATTATAGCGAAATTTGCTATCACGCCTTGAGACTGAAATTTGATATAGTTTTGCTTGGCATAAAGTTGTACACAGCAAAATTAAAAGCAAAATTTTCGTGCTTATATAGCAACATTATGCCATATTTTGCCTTAATTGAGACCTCAACTACACCTTATTTTTTGAAAGATTCGAGAGCAAAACGATGTTAATTTTATTTTTATTGGAAAATATGTTATGCCTTATATTGACATCATTGTGCTCTCCAAGCTCTCAAAAAACGAGGTGTAGTTAAGGTCTCAGTTTTAGCAAAATTTGGTATCACTTTGCTAACCAAGTATGAAAATCTGTGCTCTCATTTTTGCTGTGTACCACCTTATGTCAAGCAAAATGAGAGCAGATTTTCCTCTCAGGGCGTGATAGCAAAATTTACTATAATTTTGCCATGAAAGTCTGCTCGGGTACAACTTTGATTTCCTGTTCTCTCTGTGGAAATAGAATATCGGTGTCTTCAAATGAGTTGTAAAGAAAACAATTACCCACAATTTGATGTACGGAACTTTTTGATTGAACAACAAAGAACGAAGTTATGCTTATTTGAAGTTGTGACGTGAATTCACTCAGTTCATATAAAACAGGATAGTTGACTGAATTCACGTCACAAAATGTAAAGTTATACTGTGGTTATACTAAACCATTGTTTGGAGTCTTCAAATTTTATGTACACTTTCAAAAACGATATTTTGTTGTTCCGACTTTTATAATCATAAGTTTTCAGTATCTGCACCTAACTTTTTTCTTATTTTGATTGGCACTTCAATAGCAACATATTGAGGCATCATACGTTAAAATTACTACTGCCTTCATTTAAAGATTCACAAAAAAAAACTATTTTTTTTTCAATCTTTTTGTATTTTTATTTGAAAATAATGAACTTATTAAAAAAAATCAGCTAAATTATGCCTGATTTGTAAAAATCCGACCATCTGGAGGGTCGAAACAGCTTTCAGAGCACATTTTTCATATAAAATTTTACGAAAAATCAAATTTTGTGACGTGAATTCACTCATTCGCGCTGTTGTAACTCAGCTAGATTCCAACCGATTTCTATAAATTTTAGAGTTTTTGAATTGTCTTATCATTTTCAAAGAAAATCTCATTTTTTTTAATTTCAAAAAAGTTTTCTCATAAAATTAAAAACTTCCCTTTTTTGTGACGTGAATTCACTCATTTGCGACTGTTTTTGTTAGCTTTTAAAACCAACTACATTGGATATCAGCAAATTCTTTTTTTTACAAAATGAAGCCGTGATTTTTGGCTTCTGAACATACTAAAAATATTTCCGAAAAAAAATCATCCATATTTAAAAATTCATGATGTTGTAGAAGTTGTCAAAAACACCACGTTTTTCAACAAAAAAACTGATTTTCAAAATCATCTAAAATATGTGTAAAAAAACTTTTTTCTCATTTTTCCGTTGGTTTTGTGTGATTTAAATTTTCAAAATTATAGACAATTTTGAGATTTTTTGATACGCGAACGGATAAAAATCACTTTTGAGCGGTACAAGCGCGTGGAATGTGTCATAAGAGGTAGGTTTAACTGTAAACATAAGTTTTATAGAAGCCATTGAAGTTGAATATTGTTACATGTTGCCCCAGTTGACGGTATTCGAGCAAATAAATCCAAATTTGGCTTGGGGAAAATATAAGGTGGGAGGGTGCACTCATGCAATTTTTTACATAACTCGAGAACTTATCCAGCAAATGGAACCAAATTTTGCTTGGTAAGGTATTTGAGTAGTTGCGAGGAATGTTTCTATGAATATTTTGTACTACTGCCTCCTTCGAGTGGAAAGTAGGAGGGAGAAAAGGGGCTTTTTCGCAATTTTTCACATAACTCGAGCTAATCAAGAAAATGGAAATAAATTTGACATGGGAGGGCATTTGGATACGATTAATGGTTATATGCTTATTCGAGACTCCTTCTTCTTCAATTGGGGATAAAGTTAGAGAAGAGGGAAGCTCACATCAAATTGTTTTGCATAAACCAAAAACTTATCAAACAAATAGAACCAAATATGACATGGAAAATCGTTTGGGTACGAGAAATGGTTCTATGATTATTTGAAACATCAACTTTTTTCCAGTGAGTTCATAGGAAATGGGGGGGGGGTGCAATACAATTTTCTTAGTATAGAAGTTATCAAGCAAAAAAAAAAAATCAAATTTGACATGGGAAGGTATTTGAGTACAAGATATGTTTCTATGGAATTTTACTGGACCTTCTGTCTTGCAGCGTGGAGAGGGGAGGGACGGAAAGGATTCCATATAAATGTTGATGTGTTGCTCAAAACTAATCCACCAATATAACCAAATTTAATATGAGAGTTTTCGAATACGAAAAGATTGGATCCCTTCCCCCTTCCAGCATTTGCGGAAGGGAATGGGAAAAGGGGGCTTCTATACAAGTTTTTTTGGCATAAACCGACCTTTTATGATACCTACAAAAAAGAAACTTTAAATAATTTCTTAAAATTTAATTTATTTTGTGAAGGTGTTGCAACGAACACCGGGTCAGCTAGTTATGAATAAAAAAGAAAATGAAACGATAATAATCAGATATGCGATTATATGCTTTTCATAAAGTTTCGCAGTGGGCTCTCCCTTACAGGAAAAAACTAAAGTTTTAAATTTCAAGCTCTGAATATTTTTTCGCTGCCAATTAAAATATTGCGTCCTGACAAGGACAAGAGATAGGAACTGTGTTTTTCTAATTAAAATTGAAAGAAGATTTTGTTTCAGAAAATCAAAATTCAGAATTAAAAAACAAAGACAAACTTATAGTAAAATATCTCAAAAAACTAAAATAGTTTACTAAGATATGCGATTAATTTATTTGAGGATTTCGAAAAAAAAAACAGTAGGTACTATAAATTCGGTGAATTTATTTGAAAATACAAACAAAATATGAGAATCAATAAGGTAAGTTTTTAGAAGGAAAATTTTTCAGTTCAAACTTCTGATAATTTATTTATAGAATTCAATTGGTATGAAAACAGTATTTTGGCGCCTATGTTGATTTTGTACATTTACACAGATTTTGTCTATCGTCTCTAGTTATGGTGATATAGCATTTAGAGTTTTAAAAATGAATCAGTGTTCAGTGAAATCAATCATTGATAACTAATGAACTAATAAATCATTATGAAAAAAATGAACCGATTCTGAATTTTTTATTATCATCCATTTGATTAAGGAAAAATATTTTGATCGATGATGAATGATCTAAGAAAAAATCTCAAAAGTTTTTAAAAATAGGAAAGGTATCATGACAAGTATTGCTGACATTACTGAAGAAAGTTGAAAAAAAGGTTTTTTTTTTATTAAACCTTTTTGTTGGAGCCTGTAAAATTGTTTAATTTTTGTTTTCAAAAATATCGAAAATTCAATTTTGGTTGAAACTTATTCAAAATTCGTAGAAATACCATTATTTACCAGAATGAGGAGAAGTAAACAAATATAAAACTTGTTTGATTTTTTTTCGCAGAAGTCAAACTAACTTGCGGTCTTAGAAAAAGCTGATAATTAAATGAAATTTTTTTTTTTGCTATGCTCTAAAGTTTCGTCAAAAAAGTTCTGAATTTTTCGAAATGATTTTTACAAAGTTTTTTTTTTGTAAACAAAAGCTAAAAGAGAAAAAACTAATTGCATATTTGGATTTAATTCATTTGATGGCCAAATAATTTAGTTCCACTTCTTAATAAAAACCCGCTCTAAATACAACTTATTTTTTGTGTCAAGATTTGAATTTCAAACAGATGATCTATTGAATCACAAACTCAAATTTACAATTAAAAAATTAGTATCAATTTGAAAACTTCTTAAAAAGATATGTTTCAGGCCTTTAGTGATTTAGAACTAATTTTCTGACATGTTTATTAACATATATTTTCAAACACCTTTTGGGATCAAGTAACTTCTCATTACGACGGTAAATTCCTTTTTTTTACTAAAAATTTTACTTGGAAAAAATATCCTTGGAGGGGCTGCCGTGTTTCGCCGGAGTGAAGCATAAACTATTTTTGTTTTAAGCGCATAAAAGCGATTTTCTCTTTTTCCTCTTTATTCGTTAATCTGGAACTTTTCATAAAATGTGACCTGTAGAATTTACGCAAAGATAGATGACAAATGCAGCCTGTTGAAACACAACTCTTCATTTTGCGTAAAATTCGTACAATTGCTTTAAAAGGATATGCGTCAGTTCGGCGTATAAACGTTTGATCTGAGTTGACGATTCTCCGTCGAAGTGACTTTTATCCTAAATCTTGTTGTGCAATTGGAACAAATTTTGTTCTTCAGTTAAAATGGCCAGATAAGTTCTTAAATTGTATTCGAGTGAGGAAGAAAATTTGAATGATGCCATCTGTGAAACTTCTCAAGGTATGTATTTCTTTGTACATTAAAAACAATTTCCGAATGGAGCTTTGCGAAAAATGTAGATATGCTAAAATACACACCAAGAAATCTGGACATATGCATGAAAGTATAGGTATAGAGAGAAATTTCTTTTTCCGTTGATTTGCAGAAGGTATGATAGTAAACACATTGAGCTATGGAGATTTTTTAGGTAAGTTTAATCAATCCGTTTTTCGAGTGCTCAGGTTTAAAAATGAATAATACTGCTGATTTTATCACACAAACAAATTTATTTGTAAACAACGTAAAATTTATGAAAAATAAGTTTTATTCTACAAATCTTAAATGAATTTTCTAGTGTTTAAATTGTTCTGTATCACTTTCAAAAACGCATGGATATGCGTCACTTCGGCGTATAAATCGCACTTTTGGCGAATCGTTTCACTCAATTTTCTCAAAAACTGTTTTATATTTTCAAGATTTGATAAAAGCATTTGAAAGCTCGTAGGAAAACGCACATATTAGCGTCAAACAGTCAAAATTTCAAAAAATGGATATGCGTTTCTTTGTCATATAACGTTAGGGGAGCGGGCGTTAAAACCATAAATACCCCCCCCCCCCCCCCGTTCGCACGGCCTTGTCAATGTGGATTATGCTTTCGGTTCCAATTATTAGAATATTTCTTCTAATATAGGAGCGCCAATGATTGATTACGTTCCGATATCCGATTAACGAGTGAGTACTGTATATCAATTTAGATTAACTTTTAGCCAATCCGAGCAACGCCGTGTAAATTTAGCTAGTTAGCTTATGAACGGCGTGCGATTCCGATTAGTTCCTGAACACGATTTCATAAATTTTATACAGTTTCTAGAGTTTTTGATAGTATAGTTTTTGACTTAATCTACTGGATGTCTAATATTAAAAGCTCATAAACGAATTTTGGCTTGAAAGTAACTATAAACTGGGCGCTATTTGGGAAGCAATGAGATAATCTGGTATCGTATTGCTTATGGAAATTTGTATTCCTTTAAGCTTGAAGCATATTCGGACAATATTTAACAATAGAAAGAACTGCGTAATAGATTCAGCACTCTAAAAATTCGATCGAAAAGGCTTCGGAAACAGAGGACTGAACCAGCAGTCAAATCGCATACAAACGCACCGTACCAAATTTTTGGTTCAAGAACGTCAGTGTGGTTCCCGAAATTAAACACTTCACCCCATAACAGACTCGGAAGAGGGTAACATTATGATTGCCAAATGCATCTGTTGTTGTCATACTGCAGATTTAGAATCAATTTTAACAAGGATTATGCTGAAAACTTTGCATTTTGTGCCCAACCATATAATTTATTAATGTTACCAATGATCCCTTTGATTGACATTCCCGAGCCGCAGATATCATTTTAAGGATTATTAAAAAATTGCCTCTGGTTGAAACTATTGCAATGAGGACGCCATGTTGCCCCTATACGTGTTTCACTCGTTTCATTTTTCTTTTTTTTGCGGGTTTCTTGACTGAAAACTATTGTAGAGAATATTGAGAGAGAATATAAAATAAAATAAAAAGTGGTTTAATTGTGACACGGTGTAATATAAAATAAAAGATGATCGTTCAGGAAACACCCATGAATAGACCCATTAAGTGATTCCGTTCAGAATTAAAAAGAAAACAAAAGAGATAATGAAAATGAGAACTAGCAACCAAATCAGAGAACCTTGTGATCTAATAACCTTGCCAGCAACATGAGAAAAAGATAATCCTATTTCGGAAAAGGAGAATCAAGGATCAGTTTATAGAGCGAGCTTAAAAAGAAAGCACTCGATTGTTGTGTTGCATTTAAAATTATAATGCAAATTGTGGAAATCTGGGAATAAAAAAGAAACGTCCGGATACGACAATGGCGCAAGTCGGTAAGCATGACAATGACGTTGATTGAAGCGGTTTGATTAAAAGAACTTTTGCATTAACATTAATGCTGGAAGATATGATGATATTTTTTTCAGAATTTCTTTTTACAAAATGGCGGTGTTGGAAGAAGCGTACATTTTTGAAAATTTTATGAGATGATATTTTTTTTGTTTATTTTCGTTGAGTAATTTTTTTAAATGAAATAAATAGTTGCACCTGTAAGATTTTTAAGTTTGAGTGAATGTATATTTTTAGAGCGTTAATATAACATACAAGTAATAGAAATCTGATTTGAGCCACAGTTGGAAAGTCTACCAAAATGTTACCGAATCTTAAAATTACCAATTTGTTCAACAAATGGGTCGACAAGTTGTTAATTTAAGTGTAATAACACTTCCATTCCAGTTAAAAAAAAATGTGATCAGAAATATTTGAAACATGGCTGTTTTTAATTTTATTTAAAGTTTTGTTAGTGAATATAGTTGGAATTATCTATGGGTGCGTTGGTTTTACTGATATAAATAGTTCCTTAAAAGCAAACGGCGTTTTTTTTATAGTACAAAGTGAAACTAAACTATTTAAGATTAAAAAAGTCCCATTGGGGTGATAAAGTCCCCAAAAGGGTAAGTTAAATACATTAAAATAACAGTCCTTTTAGGGTTAATAACAGTCCCTAAAAGGTGAATTAAAAATGAGATAAAATACTACTCAATTTAAAGTCCCATTGGGGTAAAAAAGTCCCCGAAGGGTTAGTAATTTCATATGACGAAATTTCAAAAATAGAATTAGGGTGAATTAAAGTCCCTAAATTAAAGATGTAGTACAGAAGAACAAGATCGAGATTTTAAAAATTAAAGTCCCGTTGGGGTAAAAAAAAAAAGTCCCCAAAGGGTAGAAACAAAAAAAAAGTCATTAAATGACATACAAAGTCCTACTAGGGTGGATAACAGTCCCTAATAGGTAAATTTAATACATGAAAGAATGAGTCAAAAAAAGGTTTGGTGCGATAAGTTACACACCGAGGTTGATTTATCTTGAAATAACATGATGAGAAGCCTATTTCCGGTTCATAAGAATCCTTTTAGATTATGAAAATTTCTACTAGAATGCACAAAAGTAGGAAACTCAAAATATAAGTCTCGAATAAATCGCAAAGGCCAATAACTAAAAATGTTTAGAACATTCAGTCTAACTTGAAAAGCACACAGTAAATAACCACAGACTTTTAGCGAAATATGAAAATGTTGGTATGGTGTCTACGACTTAATACATGTTCCTACTGTTTGGTCGGAAAGAAAACAAAAAAAAATAAATAAAAAATAAAATGTTCCGTCTAAGGTATAAAATATGTAAGAATACCAAAATCATACTAATTTAAATTTTTTTTTTCAAAGTGAGTTACAGTTTACTAAGTCCTAATAGAATGGAAAATGGATAAATGGAAAAAAAAAATAATTTGGCTAGCAGAAAATTCCATCTGAGTTAACGACATTGATAAGTAATAACGAGTCCATTTATGATTAAAAATAGTCAGTTAAGAGTAATAAATTACATAAAGAATGCTTTTGACGTCTACTATATAAGTCTAGTTTGGGTTGAATGAATGTATCTTAGAACTGATTATTATAAATATTTCGACAAGCACAAAGGACATATGGATAAACCAGCTAATGATTAAAAATATTTTGAAAACTCAGTCTGGCTTGGAAAACACACAGTAGATAAAAACCAAAGATTATATAGAAAAATATGAAAAGGTTGTATGGTATCTACTACTAACTACATGTTCCTACAGTTAGCTCAAAAAATTCTAGTTAGTAATACAAGGTACAAGACCAAAAAATAATCGGTTCAAAATATATTTCATCTAAGATATACAATATGTGAGAATATGAAAATGATAGAAAAAGAAGAAATATCTCATTTGGCCATATTTTGGAAATTAAGTTTTGATTTTAAAAGCAAAACGTGATTGAACAACCAGAGATCAAATTGCGAAGATTGAAAATATTCCGTATTGGCGCTAGAGATTATTGGACACGTTAGGGTTTAAGTATAAACGGTTGTTACTCGAATTATATAGGTGTTACAAAATAATCCAACTGTTAGGTCTGAAAGAAAAATAATAATAAAAGCTGGTTTTAAATAGATACAATTAAGAAATTTTTTGGAATAGAATAATTCCGTGTTAGAATCAATTATGTGGGATGTGAGAAATTAAAAAAAAATTAAATCACATATTCAGGTTGAACTATATCCTATTTACAGAAAAAGTAGATAACAAAAAATACTGCTTAAATGGAACATCAGTCTTGTAAAAATTACAAAGGACTCAAGGCTTGGCACAAGTTTGATTTTTTTAATGAATTATTAAGATTCTAGAATAGGCAAAAGTCGCTGTGAGAAAAAAAAATTAATACGGGAAAGAATGGAAAAAGTAGCCCGGTTATGTTGGGGTACAGAGAGTTTACATCGGGTCTACGAGATAGATTGCTAATGAAAAGGCCGTTTCTGCAACAATATGCATGTTGGTGTTGAAGACAGGTATCTAAGCATAGTCCACACTAGACAACTTGAACTGCGATTTTTGCTATTAGACGAACTTGTTGTCCGTGTTGTTGTTGGAAACCTGACAGTCTCAGGTCTCCGAATGAAATAAGAGACATTGAGCGGTCTCTCGAGTCTCGAGCCGAACTTGGAATCCAGAATATCAGAATGACAAAAGTATCATGTGGGCGCTTTCTAGGAGGATAAGCTTCTTGTGAAATTGTATCTTGAATCTGAATTAAAGTTAGTTCAAAAAAAATTCAAAAGCCTGAGTAAGTCAATGATCTATGAAAAAAAATAAAATGTTTTATATAAACTTTTCTGCGTACGTTGCAGTTAATAATCTATTTACAGTAGAAACAACTCCTAAAGCATATTATACTCACTCAAGAAGACTAAAGACGAACATGAAAATAAAATTAAATAATGGTGAAAAAATACCTTTTTTTTTGATTCGGTTAAAAAAAAAGTTGTTTGAGGTTATGACGAACAAAACAGAATGCATACCATCAAATCGCTACTTTGAAAGCTCAATGAAGTTTTAGAAGAAAACATTTAAATGCTTAAAGTATAGGCGAAAACTATATCTATCATGCATTATTTGTATTTGTTTTTTCTTATTCAGGAATAGATCAGTAGCTACAGCTCAGAGCATCGAACAAGAGCTTCAAGTGATATATTCTGAATTGATAACAGATGGGTTCCTGAAATTTGATGAACTCGAAAACATAAAGTTGAAATGGGATAGAAGTTTAATTATTGTTACCTATTACTACTGAACACCGCAACATCTATTTGAACTTTTAAATAAAATAGATTAGAGAACTTAAAAAAAAAACGAAACCGAGAAAAAGTCTCAATCTAAAGTTGCTTACTGGAAGTTCAAGGTTTAATTTTCAAGTTAGGTAATTTATTTTTTTGTTTATTTCTCAACACTGTAACATTTGTTCGGCACTTAAATCAGTAAATAAAGAGAAAAACTAATTCATGCAATTTCAGTATAAATAAAAAAAACGATTAGAAGTCAATATAAATTAAAAGTAAAAATCTCGAGAACAAGACTCCGTTTGAAGTTGCTTCGTTCAATAGAATGGGAGGGTATTAAGAATTCTAATTTAGATTCTCAAACAAGGCAGCTAATTTAGGGTACTGGTAGAATCAATTCACTGTATCAATAGTATTCAAAAATTCAACTTAAAGTGCAGCATACCTTACAGGGCTAGCTATTGTAAATATTACGTAAATTACTAGTTTAAAAGCACATATTAAGCTTCTTTTAAATAATTTCAATTGGGACTATATTATTTCAGCTTGTTTCTAGACAAGGAAAGAATCGAGGAAAATGGATCATTGAGATAAATATCTACACAAAAAAGGGAAAGAAAAATAGTCAAGACCAGGAACATGACTTTTAACTAAACAATGAACGTATTTCGTAACTGATTCAGACATATAAAAGAAAGTGGAAAGAAGAATTTATATTACCTAACTTGCCTACTATTTTGTCATCATTAATTGTTGTTTATCAAGGCGAATCAAAAACAAATTCGACAGATTTTGCATTCCGTTTGTTCCGTACTTCAATGGCATTTGATTCACATTAGACTAGAAGGCTTTTGTCTCGAGAAAACTAAAATTTCGAAACCGGTTGATAATGTTGGGCTGAAAATAAACCTAAATATACTTACAGACTTCTATCAAACACAATTATGTTAGGTTCGCGTGCTTCTAGAAACATTCTTTTTGGTAAGTTTCTGGTGAAATGTTCGAATGTTTTCTGAGAGTTTACTTAGCAGTTAATGTACGTCGTTAACTCAATCCATGAATGAAAATTAAATTGTTGACAAACGTCGTGTGAATGAGGTACTAGAATAATTCACTGCCACGCACAAGTATTTATAAGAAGAGGTGGAGCAACGCGTTATTTGCAAATGTAGTAGGTAGTAACTGAGTTTTTAGAAACGTCATTTTAAGGTTTCCATCAAGGTCATTAAAATACAGAACCAGGGTTGGTAAATTTCGCCCGTCACGCTTGACCCGACTAGTTTTTTTTTCATCAAACGACCGGCACCTTACTTAACTGACGGAGCCTCACTACTCGCATGACGGATAAAGCACGACAACCATCAACATTTCTCCGTCATGCGACTGGCGAAGCTCCTACACATCCTCGACCGGCTGCTGCCGGCAGGTACAACTAATTGATCGACTTGCTGGCAGAGAGCAACAATAGCAACAAAAAACTGAAAACGGGCTTGCTGGCAGGAGCAACAATAATAATAAATGCGTTTCTTTTTCGTCTTCGGTCGTCTTCGGCTTGCTGGCAGGAGTAACAATAATAATAAATGCGTTTCTTTTTCGTCATCGGTCGTTGAAATGCGATTGCTTGACTAGGTTATTATTTTAGCTTCAAATGACTGGGGAGTGAATGACTGGCAAACGAAGTGACTGGTCGTTAAGGAACAGTCAAATGAGTTTGAAGGACCATTTTACCGTTGACCGTTGAATTATGCCAACCCTGTACAGAACTTTTAAATTCTTGCAGAATATAAGTAAATAGTGCTAACAAAAGAAGAAAAAGAATCATAAAATAATTTCCTTAAAATCTTTTTTTTTCCTTTTTCGTATAAGTGTCAACAATTTTAGTTTAATTTAAGTTGCAATCACGAAAATACAAATGTCGTTATACCCAATGCTTGGATATTGCTTTGTTTATTTGAAGGCGGTGACATGGAGAATCCGGACAGATTTAAATTAGGGTGATCATCAAGGTAGAATAGTGCATGAACTAAATTTATATTTACCTATTGTTGGTTTGAATATTTGATAGTGATCACAAAAGAAAAATAAAATTAAAGGAAATCGCATCACTGAAACTAATCGATGAAAACAAAATTCTAAAGAGATATTTAACATAAGTTATGCAACGATTAATTAATGATTATTACCAGTTACCAGTTTTTGACAGTTTGACAATTTAAAGAGAAAAAAAAACAAGAAACAATTCTAAAAAAAAAACGCATATTTGTGTTGCATTGTTTTAACAAAACTTATACTCATTCCATCAGTAAGATTCTTTAATACATATGATTACATATGATACACACAATTGATAAGATGCAATCTGCAGTTGATTTCAAGATTCTCGATTAGATCTTTGAAAGAAACCTTTAAATTCATTTAAGGAGAAGCTACCAATTGATAAAAATAAGAGATTGACTTTGAAGAATATATTTAACATGATGAGTTAATCAATGGGGTTTTTTTTAAACTAAATGTTATCAATGCTATAGTGACATTTTTTATTAAAAATATGGAAAGCTTAAATAAAACTATTGTTTAACGTCAAAAGTAGTAGTAATGTAATGTTATTTAGTAATGGTTTTTCTTGATTTTAAATTACGAACGTTAGATTTTCAATTATATTTTGAAGAAAACAAAATCAAATCTGATGATTTTCAGTAATAAATTATCAACACGTACTAAGTCTTCGAAATATTATAATTTTTACCTAAATTTAACATTTGCTTTTGAAATAAGAATAGGGGTAGAGGCGAATGTAGAGAATATTGAGAGAGAATATAAAATAAAATAAAAAGTGGTTTAATTGTGACACGGTGTAATATAAAATAAAAGATGATCGTTCAGGAAACACCCATGAATAGACCCATTAAGTGATTCCGTTCAGAATTAAAAAGAAAACAAAAGAGATAATGAAAATGAGAACCAGCAACCAAATCAGAGAACCTTGTGATCTAATAACCTTGCCAGCAACATGAGAAAAAGAGAATCCTATTTCGGAAAAGGAGAATCAAGGATCAGTTTATAGAGCGAGCTTAAAAAGAAAGCACTCGATTGTTGTGTTGCATTTAAAATTATAATGCAAATTGTGGAAATCTGGGAATAAAAAAGAAACGTCCGGATACGACAGTATTGAAGGTTGATCGATGTGTTGCGAAGAATCTGGCCCTCCATCTACCACTTCCTCGCTGCGGCGTTTTCCGCTTCGCTGTTACAAACAAGACAGCTGCGTAACGTGTAACCTTTTCGACCGCATCTGTAGCAAAAGAGAATTGCCTGTGCCTTCGTGCAATCCGGAGCTTAAAAAGAAAGCACTCGATTGTTGTGTTGCATTTAAAATTATAATGCAAATTGTGGAAATCTGGGAATAAAAAAGAAACGTCCGGATACGACAACTATGTACGGGAATTTTTGTTTTCTTCAGCCCCTTGTTTGGAAAAGTTACTAAAAAGCTTGATGATCGGCATGTATCGTTTCACCCTCTTGTTCCAGGAAGAAACTTTAATCACCACTTCCAATTTGTATCTGCTCAGTCATTTTCCTACAGGCATTTCAAATTTTCTATTTCCATTTTAAAGAGTGATACGGTCAAAATTTTGTCAATATAAACGTATTTCTCACTTCCATCTGTATCGTTGAGCCGTCAACACGTACGCCGGAGCATCGTATCGTTGCTGTGTACCTGCAGGAACATTTTACATTATTTATTTTTTTTTCCTTACCTGTTTTTCAATCAGCACTTTTCAGTGCTAAAATTATTTTCATTTTCTTTTATTCATATTTTCTCTTTTCTTTCCAGCATGGGGAAGTCATCGGCTGGCTCAAGGGCTGGTAGAAAGCGTATTGCCGAAACTAATTCAGGTCCATCGCCCAAAAAAGTTGAAATTTCCAACTCATTCGATGTCCTTCATAACATCGGTGATGAGGAAATATTCATATTTAATTCTGATAAGAGTACTAAGAAACCTTCTTCTTCTTATACTCTTAAAAACGAAAAGATTCCACCAATAACGGTCACGATTCCTGACTTCAATGCCTTTCGTCAAGGATGTGAAGATTTCTTTTCAGATCGGTCGAAGGGGAACTGCTCGTATATTGGCGGAATCTTTTAATGATTTTCAAAAAATTTTAAATTATTTGAATAATAAAAAACATCAATTTTTTACTTACGACACTAGAAGTGATCGTCCATTTAAAGTTGTACTTCGTGGTCTCACCGGCGATCAGACACCGGATGAGATCACAGCTGAATTAAATTCTTTGTTAGGTTTTTCTCCAATTCAAGTAATTCAAATGAGGAAAAGAACCAACACGAATAATACCAGTAGTGTTGGTTTTGCTCCTGAACTTTATTTGATCCATTTTAAAAAGGATCAGGTCAATAATTTGCAAATTTTGGAAAAGGCTCGTCTTATGTTTCATTGTCGAGTAAAATTTGAACCTTTTCGTAAATCCCATACCAATTTTTTACAAAATATTACGCAATGTCGTCGTTGTCAAGCTTTTTGTCATGGCACTAAAAATTGTAGAATGAATGCCAGATGCATGTTTTGCGGCTCATTCGATCATGAAAAATCTAAATGCCTTTTTGGTGGTGATAAGCCAAAAACAGAATTTTTTAAGTGTGCGAATTGCGCAGGTAATCATTCCTCGAATTCTCTAGAATGTCCCGTTAGGGCAAAAATTGTTGCTTCTAGGAAAAATCCCAAAGTTTCCAGAAAAGTTTCTTCTCCTCCTTCTTTTTTTTCGTCTTCACACGTCAGACCGGCAAACAACCTGCCTGTTCGCGGTCAGCCTCGGCCTACATTGGAATCACGGCTGGGTAATACCCGAAGTGATTTTAATGTTACCTGGGCTGATTCTGCGCCACAGACTCGTTGTTTATCGTTCTCAGAGGTGGTTGAAAATGGGTTGCCCTCTTCAGGTTTAACTAATAAAAATGGGAAAAAACCAAGTCTCAACGTTCATGCGAAGGCTTGGGAAAATCCCCGAAATTCAAATACTTTTTCTTCTCCTTCCTCTTCTGATTCTAACAATTATGTTGATTTGGGTGAGATTACTGAGGAAAAATTAAAATTTTTGCATCAAAATTTAATGGAAATGATGCAACTTATGTTGAAAGCAAATTCAATGTTTGAAGCTTTCCAAACTTCTTTTAATTATGCTAACAAAATTATTATGACTTTACGGTTCCCTCATGGATCCAAATAGATGTTTAAATATTATGAATTGGAACGCTAGATCTTTGCTGGCTAACCAAGACGAGTTCTTTTTATTTTTGAAAACTCAAAACACACATATTGCTGCCATCACTGAAACTTTTTTAAAGCCAGACAATAACTTGAAAAGCAATGCTTTCTTTAAAATTTTACGAAATGATCGACTTGATCGACAAGGTGGGGGTGTAGCTATTGTCATCAATAGTCGTCTCAAATTTAGACTTCTTCCTTCTTTCAATACAAAAGTCTTAGAAACAATTGGAATTGAATTAGAAACTTCTATGGGGAAAATTATAATTGTTGCCGCATATTTGCCTTTTCAATGCAGCGGCGAACAGAAAAATTTTTTGAAGGGAGATTTGCAAAAACTCACCAGAAATAAATCTAAATTTTTTATTATTGGTGACTTTAATGCAAAACACCGATCTTGGAATAATATTTCATCAAATTCAAATGGGAATATTTTATTTAACGACTGCTCTGCAGGTTATTATACTGTTGAATATCCTAATGGGCATACTTGTTTTTCTTCAATTAGAAATCCCTCCACAATTGATTTGGTTCTAACGGATTTAGGCGAGCATTGTAGTCAATTAGTTACTCATGCGGACCTCGATTCAGACCACCTTCCAGTAACATTTTCTTTATCCCAAAGTCCCATTGAAAACCCTTTAAAATCAACTTTTAACTTTCAAAAGGCTAACTGGGAGCGATATATGAATTTTATTGAACGTAATTTAGATGTAAACGTTCCACTGAATTCAATAGAAGATATTGATTTGGCTGTAGAAAATTTGACAACTGCAATAGTCAATGCTAAAGCCGCTTCAATACCTAAAGTTAAACATAAATTCAATCAACCTTTGATAGATGATGATCTTCAGTTTTTGATACGACTGAAAAACATTCGTCGACGCCAATATCAACGTACTAGAGATCCTTATTTGAAATTAATTTATTGCGACCTTCAAAAAGAGATCAAACGTCGTTTAAATTTCATTCGTAATGAAAATTTTGCTAAAGCAGTAGAGGATATAAAACCCTACTCAAAGCCATTTTGGAAATTAACTAAAATTTTGAAAAAGCCCCAGAAGCCAATTCCTACTTTGAAAGATGGGGATAAACTTCTTTTAACTAATTCAGAAAAGGCTCAAAAATTAGCCCAACAATTTGAGTCTGCTCATGATTTTAATTTAAACGTTGTAAGTCCAATTGATGCTCAAATTTCCCTTGAATTTGATGATATTCTTTCTAAGCAAAATGTGTCTGAAAGTTCTTGTGAGACAAATATTGATGAACTTAAATTGATTTTCAAAAAATTTAAAAATATGAAAGCTCCAGGGGAAGATGGGATTTTCTATATTCTTCTTAAAAAGTTGCCTGAAAGCACTTTAAATTTTTTAGTTAAAATTTTCAACAAATGTTTTCACTTGGCCTATTTTCCCAATAAATGGAAAAATGCCAAAGTAACTCCAATTTTGAAACCTGGAAAAAGTGCTTCAGAGCCTTCAAGTTATCGACCAATTAGTTTGCTTCCTTCTTTAAGTAAACTATTTGAGAGAGTTATTTTGAATAGAATGATGATTCACATTAATCAGAATTCTATTTTCCCTGATGAACAATTTGGTTTTCGTCATGGACATTCTACTACACATCAACTTTTGAGTGTAACTAATATGATTAACGCTAGCAAATCTGAAGGTTATTCAACTGGTGTTGCTCTTCTTGATATTGAAAAAGCTTTTGACAGTGTTTGGCACAAAGGTTTAGTAGCTAAATTAGCTCGATTTGATTTTCCTGTATATCTCACCAAAATTATTCAAAATTATTTGAATAGCCGAACCTTACAAGTAAGCTATCAAAATTCATGCTCTGAAAGTACACCCATTAGAGCTGGTGTCCCTCAGGGTAGTATACTTGGGCCAATCTTATACAATATTTTTACTTCTGATCTTCCTGATGTACCAGAAGGAAAAGGTAGAAGATTATTTGCTGATGATACTTTGCTTTCAGCCAAAGGTCGAAATTTACGGGTGGTACGCAGTAGATTGCAACAAAATTTAAATTCCTTTTTGAATTACTTGAAAATGTGGAAAATTTCTCCTAACGCTTCCAAAACTCAACTTATTTTATTTCCCCATAAGCCAAGAGCAAATTTTTTGAAACCTAATGAAAATCATTCCATAACTTTTAATGGGGTTTCATTAGAATGGTCTGATCACGTGAAGTACTTGGGACTCACACTTGATCGGAATCTTACTTTTAAAAATCACATTGAAGATATTCAATCTAAATGTAATAAATACACTAAATCTCTTTATTCTCTCATCAACAGGAAATCCCGGTTGTGTCTGCGAAATAAGATGCTCATCTACAAACAAGTTTTCCGACCAGCGATCATGTATGCAGTTCCGATTTGGTCTAGCTGCTGCGCGACGAGGAAGAAAGCCATCCAGAGGATTCAGAACAAAGTTCTGAAAATGATTTTGCGGCTCCCACCTTGGCACAGCACCGAAGATCTTCATCGGATTGCAGGCATAGAATCGATCGAAGAGATGGCCAACAAAATCATCTCCAACTTCAGAGGCAAATCGATGCAGTCTTCCATCGCAGAGATTCGTTCTCTTTATGTTTAGTTTAATTTTAAGATAGTGTTTAGTTTTAAGTATAACATATTTTTGCTATTACAGGATGTTCTCCTACATTAAAAACTTGATTGCGCTCAGCAAATTTAAATCTTATAAATAAATTTTTATAATCTAGTTACTTATAGGGCTATGAACAGTTCATTATTGAGCTGAACACCTAGTTTAATGCAATAATGTAATATAAGTGTAATCATGATTTGATACAAATAAAGACATATTTAAAAAAAAAAAAAAAACGTATTTCTTTTAATTTTGCATTCAAAAAATCTGAACACCCCTCATTTTGAAGGTGTGTGTGTGTGTAGAATGTTGCTCCTATTTTGATTTTGGAATTCACTCTTCAGTTATCAAAATGCCGCCCAAGGAAGAATAGCAGCGTATCAAAATTTTGCTCGCGCATCGCGAAAATCCAAGCTACTCGCACGCAAAGCTGGCAAAATCGCTAAAAGTTGCCAAATCAACCGTTACAAATTTAATTAAAGTGTTTGGGAAACGGTTGTCGACAGCCAGGAAGTCTGGATCGGTGGGAAATCGGAAACCGGAAGCCGCTGAGACGACAAAGAGAGTGCCGGTAGTTTCAAGCGATCCCGACGGCTGTACACGACGATGCTGACGAAGTTTGACTGCGTGGTAATGAACGACGAGACCTACGTCAAAGCCGACTACAAGCAGTTTCCGGGACAGGAGTTTTATACGGCAAAAGGAAGGGGAAAGGTAGCAGATATCTTCAAGCACATGAAACTGTCAAAGTTCGCGAAGAAATATCTGATTCGGCAAGCCATCTGTACCTGTGGCTTGAAAAGCAGCATTTTCATAGCTTCCGGGACTGTCAACCAAGAAATTTACGTGAAAGAGTGTTTGAATAAACGTCTGCTGCCTTTCCTGAAGAAACACGGTTGTTCCGTACTGCTTTGGCCGAATTTGGCATCTTGCATTACGGTGAAAAGGCCATGGAGTGGTACGCCGCCAACAACGTGCAGGTGGTTCCCAAGGACAAGAACCCTCCCAACAAGCCAGAGCTCCGTTGAGAAATACTGGGCTATTGTTGAGCGGAACCTAGAGAAGACCAAAAAAGAAAATGGACAAGGTGACTGTAAAAAATCTGATGGCAGGGGTTAAGCGTAAGACCCGGAAATTCGAATTTGGAATAGCGGAAGCCTAACTGAATATTTTTCCTGAATTTTATACTAATTAAACTTGAAAAAGAAATTTAATTTGATTTTTTAAATAAACGATTTCACCGATTTACACATGTTTCCCTTGACCAAATTTTGACCGTATCACCCTTTAAGTAATGTATGTTCATTTGAATTTTTTCTTTTCGATATTATTGGTATTTAGTTTTAAAAAATAAGTAGGGTTTAAATTCTTTTTCGTTCAAATTATTTTTCGCTCATCGTTCTGCATCGATGATTCTCAATCCTCAAACGAAGTTTCCTATGTAGCAAAATTAAAAGCCTTACAAACAACTGCGTGACTAACAACGCGTCACCCTATTTCCTTTCGATGAGCAGTGAAGGATCTCTCATCTGTGAACAGCCGGAAAATATGTTTATATCAATTCATTGAGCTGCTCCTGACTTGTGATCTCGCGCGTCTGCCGGTAGAATCAAGTGTAACACGACTTTCGCCACGTTTCCCGAAACCCAGCCTAGTTTCCCCTTTTTTTCTTCCTTTAGCCAGACACAAAATACGAGTAGAACAGATTTTTTTTCGGTCTTCTCATGCTGTTTCGCCATTCTCAACAAGCGCGGTCTTGTTTAAACCACACACATGTTTTTTTTTTTGGGAGAAAAATGTTCCTCTGCTGGCCTACAACAAACAGTCAGACAGAGCTAGTCAGTCGGTGGCGAAAAGCAGCGAGTCATTATACTTATCCAATTTGGTACGCAAATGTGCAATGCGAGACGCCGTGAAAAATCTTTTCCAGGGAAGGGTGAAGTCAAAAATCTACACAAAATAACCAGCAGGAAGAGGTCGGAAATGGGTGGATGTAAACATCAGATACAAAATTAAGACAGAAATAAGAAAGGAAAAAAAACGGGAAAATATGTTTCCATAAGCCACAACGTGGGATCACAGATGGGTTGACGGGACTTGGCTGAATGAGTTCATATCCACATGTGAGAGAGTCTTCCTTCAACAAAAGGTCGACAGAGGAAGAGAGACGAGTCCAGCCAGACGCCTGGTTGAATGAAACACTTGGAATCGCACATATGCATATTATGTGCGATGATATTTGGGCGAGAGTTGGGTTGACTGCACTAATGAGTGGTTTCATGTGAATGTGATGATGATCCTCCAAGCTGGGATACAGGATGTTGAAAAATTACACTCCAAGTTGGTGATGGTTGACTGATGTTCAACTAAGCTAGGGTCTTGTTTCAAACAACAACAACATTGTCAAATGGTAAAACGACAAACTGGTTATACGTCATTTTGAATAAAATTTTCAGTCAACTTCTTCGATATCTGGATTCTATACGAAAATCAAAAATAAAATTCTTATTAACAATCAAAAGAGGCGAGATACACGTTGGAGATTTGTCGAACTTAATAATCTTAGAATACATGTGGGCACATACTTAGGCAGAAACAGCGGTGAATCCGTGCACCCATGGTGGATAACCAACATACATACGTACATACAACAATCAAAAGGGGCGAGATACATGTAAGATGCGCCAAAAGTCTAAATATGCAAAAGCTTTATAGGCAAGTTGGACCTTTCTGGTCTTAGCTGTCTTCTTATTTAATTTTTGGCATTTCGGCGAGTTGTGAAAATTCAAGGTAGAATATTTAGAAAGAACATGAAAGTATTATAGGTGGAAAGATCAAAGCTAGAGCGCTTTGGGTAGAAGAAATTGAATAGTTGGTGAAAATGTGAGCAGGGCTTTTGTTTTGTGAACAGCTTTTGAACTACTTGCGTGATTCTTTGCCGCGCGCCGTTTCAATGTTGATAAGGCATTGGATGGATAATATGCGAAACAAAAAGTAGCAACCATCCGATGTACCTAAAAAAGTAGCACGCATCGATAGAATTGGCTTAGCAATAGAACAGCACGTGTGAGCGCTGCTTGGGTGATTTTTTGCCCGGTCGGACACAATCTCATGTGTTCGACCCGTCCGTGTTTCAATGTGGGTAGGAATGCGATGGGTTTCTTCATCGCTTCCTAGATATGTAGATAGGGGAGAATGAGGATACTTGATCCTTGGGGATACTTGATTCCTTAGAAACTGGAATGTCGTACAAAGATCAAATGATCTAGAAAAATGTGCCAAACGGAACAAAACAGCAATGGTTGAGGCTCAAACAATTTTAACAAAATAAGTTTTTGAGTTATTAAACTTTGTTTGAAAAATTTTACAACATGTGACTTGAAGATCTTTTTTCATCATATTAAAATGTTTCCAACATGGAAATATTATAACAAAAATATTTATTCCAATACATCAATCTTTCGAGTGTAATATGAACTTCAAAATGCAATATTTTCAAAGCGATGGAAAACTTTTTTCGGAAAAAGTTTTCTAAAATGTTGATTATGGGTACAATTGATCCCTAATATTTGGGTACAAAAGATCCCGATATTCTTCTTCTCAATGGATCGTGGTCATTGTTGATTACGAGATTACTAATATTTATCTAATAGCTAATATTCATCTATCATTTATCTGAAGAAAAGGGCTAAAATAATTGATTTTCTCTTGTTTATAGAAAATTGCGCCCATAAGTAAGCAATGTCATAAGGGTTGAGAATAAGCTATAGAATTTTTTTCCTACAATTATAAATTGTGAAATGAGAACAAACATGACCAAAATAGTCAACTAACATTCTATCTTGGGGTTTTGTTTGATTTTTTCCATGTATTAGGGCTTCCTGAATAAAGGATCAAGTCTCCCTTAACTTCAAAAATATCGCAATTTTTTTACTCCCACGAAATAGAAGCATTTTTGTTCATCTACGGGTTCTAGTATCGTTCTAATTTTAGGAGCACAGAAACTTGAAGTTGCACGCTGTCAGAAAATGTAAAAGAGTGCGGGTTGCTAAAGTTTTCCAAAAAGATATGGTGAAAATAAGAAAAGGGGATCAAGTATCCCCACTCTCCCCTAATCCACCACAGGTGCACGAGTTCACTGCAGTTTCGCCAACGTATGAACTTAATGCACACATACCCGACACTATGGCTTCGTGTGATCTGTTTTGAATTGATTGCTTGATGTGGAGGTGTATGAGTTATTTGGATGAACACGCAACTGTTTTAAAATTAAAAACATATTGATTGTAATTAATCTTCGACAGCTATTACGCACACGTTAAGATACCTGTCCAGCTGTCAAGTGCTGGCTTGGTCGTTTTTATATTTTTTCACTATTATCATTTACCCTTACTTCCTGGCCTGAGGTTTTTCTTACTTATTTTTCAGTGAGTTTTACCCTGAAGCTTTTCACAGTTTGCACAGCGTTTCGTTTTTCACCATAGCAAGTCAGACCAAGACTTTTTTATACATTTTTTTAATGAAGAGAAGTAACACCCTCTACTAGCTGTCGACTAGACTTTATGCGCTATCCATGAATAAAAGGACCTCGGAACGATACCTAAGAAAAAGTAAACCCCAGTGTTTCATCACAACAAGGCTCGTATTCTTTTAATTTTTACCTTTTAGGCAAATCTCACAATCAAATCCAGCCAATTTCAACACATAATCATTGAAGCATGCGTTGATATTTTTCGAAATTTCATGACCAAGAAAGGCGCAAGCGCTGTATGTTGCCAAGGCTGTCAGTTAGCATATGTGTCACCTTCTATAGAAATCCAACCTTACGCATTTTCAAGAAGCAAGCTAAAAAATTATGATGGGTCATGTTTTAACGAAGAAATATTTAGTAGTTTGTTTTTTTTTATTCACGTTTGCACCAATATTCCTCGTTCTTCAAAAAGAATTCTTTAGACACAAATAAAGTGAACTCTCCTAGCCATACAGTCAAACTTTTTCAAAACCCTATAGCCCAGCCCAGTTGAGTTTATCCTTCATATGTTTTAATCAATTGAAACATGTGAATTCAATTATTCTTCAATAACGCTACAGGAGCAAAGGTATGCGTATTTGTGGCATCACATAACTTTAAAGGGTGTCCACGATGAAATTGCCACACTATGAAATTACACCAACTTTTAACCGTTGGGTAGAATTAAATGAAAATTTGGGTGGATTTAGTTCATCGTGCATTGTTTACATCCTGCAAGTTTTAAAGTCCTGTTATCAAAACTCGCGGAAATGGAGTCGAAAGAACAGCTCGTGCGTGATAAAATCTTTCGCATTCATCACGAGAACAAGGATCTCTCGCATCGTTCCATCACTAAAACATTACCTACCTACCGGCGCCGATTGATCGACGCATAGGGCTGAGATAAAAGTATTTCTTCTCTCAGTTTCTGGGAATCGCGAATTCCACGGTGTCGCAAGCGGTTCGAGGAACGATTGACCTCCGATCGGAAGCCCAGAAGTAAAGGAAAAAGTATTCCGTACAACACCAAAAATCACGACCGCGTAGTTGGGGCTCAACCGAAACCCAAACGCCTTCGTTCGCGATGTGGTTAAGAAGCTGCACCTAAGCCGAAGTATTATCCAGAAGGGAAAAACTAAGGCTGGGCTTCGAACGTTCAAGGTACAAAAGGCCCCTAATCGCAGCTGACGATCAGATTTGGTTCGTGCAAGACGTTTTTATTCGTTCAAGCTCTGAGAGAAAGCTTTTTACTGGTGGAGTTGGTTTTTTTCTAACCTCTTTATACGGACCACGTGCTCCAAAATGGCTGAAAGCCCGGTTAAAAACACGATACCATTTAAATTCCAGGCATTCGATGCAGATATGAAATCTATGGAGTCGACGTATAAGATCGCTGAGGAAAGGTCGATCTTTATCAAATTTAATACGCCAGAAAGCATGCAGGAGGCTTTGGCACAAAATCCGGAATCACATTTTTTCGAGTACTCTAACGGCAACAAGGTATCTGTGAAAATAGGCATCACTGGAGGGCTCACGAAATACGTGAGAATTTTTTAGTTTCCTCCAAAGGTTCCAGACTCTGATATCGTGGCAGTTCTATCCAAGTATGGAAACGTCAAAAGGGTAGTTCGTGAGAAATTCCCACAAAAACTCGAGCTTGACCTGTTCACCTGTGACCTGAAAAAGGAAATACCTATGACATTGTCGATACCTTCCTTAATCACCGAGGGCGCATCTTTTACGAGGGCCTAAAAAAAAGGTGCTTCCTATGCAAGCTGGAGGGCCACCTTAAGTTCTTTGTCTGAAAGCATCGCTGACAGCAATGTTGATATATGGACACAGAGGTGGGAGGCTCCAACACTGGGTTGAAGAGAACTCACTCGGACGATTCGACGGATTCGACAGCATCTGTAAACAACAATGACGATCACTGAAAATCGAAAATACCCAAACTTGAGAACTGCCACCCGCCAAACCTAAGTTCAAGATTGACAACTAAAGTTTGTGATAAAATCACAGCTGGCCAATACGCCAAACTTGTCCTTCAAGCGGAGAACTGTTTTTTTGGGGGGTTTTTGTTGTAAGCGCATCTTATTCTGTTACCTCCATCGCGGCAGATTTAGGTTTGGGGGGTAAGTTCAAAGCGAAGAACTGTTTTTTTTGGGGGATAACTTTTATTCCCGCTTCATTCGCAGAAAGTTTCAGATATACGATGATGTAGCTGCCTCTCTCAACAACTCTTCAGTGGTCGAGCGGTTAGCATCCTGAGATGGTAATCGCAGAGCCATTGCAGGTATGGGTGTGATTCCCGTACCTGCAGTAATTTTTTTTATTTTGATTTCCATTTGATTGCGGTATCAGATTTTGGGGGATGAGTTCTCCTTTAAAAGCTTAACTTTGGGTTATGCCGCCAATAGCCAAACCTGTAGGGAGGGAGTTTCATTCGGGTTGGCGGGGAAAGTTCTCAAGTTTGGGTATTTTTGAGGTTCAGTGATGGGTTTGTTAGAGCTGGGAGATCGAAGACGCGGCGGGCGAAAAAAAGCTCACTGGAAACTTTGGCCTCAAATTCGAAGACGGCCTCTTCGGGAAAGGTACGAAGCACATCACAATAGTAGATAAAACAAACAAAACCTTCAAGTATCACGTTGTTTAGTTTTTGACTGTACATATTTTGTTGTTGTCTTTTTTTTTTGTTTTTGCTCCTTAAATTTTAATTTCTTAAATTTTAAATGATGCAGTACATTAGAAAAATCGCAACCATAAATATTAATACTATAGCCGTAGAATCTAAAAAAATCTTTTACGAGAGTTTATTATAAAATATTATCTAGATGTTGTCATGTTGCAAGAGGTTCACTTCCATGATTTTTCCTTCATTCCCAATTATAATGCGATAGTAATATAAGCACAGAGAACAGACGTACAAGCTAGCCCACGAAACTTGTGTAAAATTTCCAACGATCGTTTAGAACCAATTTTTGTTTTTTGGCTGGGCCACCAGATGTCTCCAAGCACACCAAAGAGAACTGTCAAAACCAAACTGAGAAAAAAAAAACAAAATTTTGGTCAGTTTTGAACAGGTCGTATGAACTGTTTGGCATGTTTCAAGAAAATTGCTGTAAAAGTTACGCAACACTTTTGTTCGTTTGCATAATAAAAAAATATCTTAAAAGTTAATCACTATTTCTTTCAACCTAGAAGTGCTAAATTTTGGACATTGGAATGCAAAAGTGATACTTGAAAGTAACGCGCTTTGAGATGTCTAGAATCAGTTCAGATGGTTAAGGCCGATCGTCAAGAATGTTCCTAAAGGACTGAATATATCGGATTCGTCCTTTGACGATAACCGTGCAAGAAATGCAAAAACTTATTGAAGAACTGTTAGTCAGTAGTGAAAAATAAAGGAATGAATAAAAGTTTATCACCGGTGCTTTTTATACGGTTTTACTTATTGACTTTCTTCAATGAGTGGCACAACTTTGTTTTATTTTAAATTCTGTTAGCGTTTCAGGTTACTCTGGGAGACATGATGATATATCTGATGATGTATGAAGGAAAGTAATCCGAATCGTTACGTCAATTTAAAAATGAAAGAAAGTTGTTTCACTCATTGGAAAAAGTCAAAAAGTAAAACTGATGAAATAAAGGAAGTGAAATTCTGCCCAGTCAAAAGTAACTCTTATTGCATTTATCTAGCAATAAATTGAACCCGTCTATTTTAAACCGACATTAGTTAATTTATTAATGTGTTCATATACGATTACGCCTTTTCGAAAACGAAGATCGTTAAAATTTGATTTCTAACTTTTGAACGGCGCAATAGATGGCACTGTTTCTAGTCAATTTCCAACGTATTTTCTGGATGTCAGCATTTGAAATTTTACACAATTTTTTGAAGATTTTTTGTTCGAGCTTGTACGTCTGTTCTCTGTGATATAAGTTCCCTTAATAAAGGAACAGCAATTCTGTTTCGAAATTCGCTGGATTTTAGCAATGTTATGTTCGATCCTTCTGGACGAATTATATCGGTAGTTTTTGATTAGATAAACTTGGTTAACGTTTATGGTCATGCTGGATCACAGCATAGATCGGAAAGAGAAGAACTATTCAATTACACTATAGCGCCTCATTTAAACAACATCGGAACTAATTCAACTATTCTAGCTGGGTATTATAACCGTGTTATAGACTCTAATGATACTAGAAAAAACACCGATAATTTCTCGATTTCGTTGAAAAGGTTGATAGAATGTTTCTCTCTTATCGACGTATTATCTTTATCAGTCTCTAAAAAGAAACAATTTACTTTCCACTGGGGTAATTCCGCTTCCCGATTGGATAGGTTTTATGTTAGTAAATCGTTTAATGACTCTTTTCGAAACGTAGAAACCCTCCCTGTTGCTTTTTCAGATCATAATGCAGTCGTAATTAGTCACAAAATAAATCAATCTCAAACTCTTCCTATTATGGGAATGGGGTATTGGAAAATTAATACTAAGCTTATATATGATCAAGTTTCTCGAAAAGAATTTGTAGAATGTTATAAGCAACTCAAAACAAGACGTTAATACAATACAAGTTTCAGTGAATGGTGGTCTTACGATGTAAAAAATAAAATCAAGCAGTTCTTTAACAAGAAATCTTATGAACTTAATAAATCAATTCGAATTAAAAAAGATAAATGGACAAAACAAATGTTTGATATGCAGCAAAAACAATCACAGAATGAGGACGTAGTGGATGAATTAGCGATAGTTAAATCCAAAATTGTAGATGCAGAACAAAATCGGTTCAATGCTTACGCTTTACGATGTAATCAAAATATTATGTTTGAACAAGAGAAAATAGGTATTTATCAAATTTCGAGAATGATGAAGTCATAAGTGATCCAAAAAGTATAAGAACTAGAGTTCAAACCCACTTTAAACAACAGTTCAATGATATGAATAAGCTGGATAATAGTTTTGAAGCATTAATTTTTTTAAATAAAAAGTTCAGTAGCCAAGCTATGAATAAATTTGTAGAACCTATGTATAACAGAAGAAGAACTATCAACCGTTAAAAATTCAACAAAAAAGAAGGCTCCGGGACCTGATGGGATCACTTATGAATTTTATAATGTAATGATTGACACAGTTAAGCAGGAATTGTTGAATCTTTTTAATAGGTTATTAAGTAATACAATGAAACCTATGGAAAATTTCTCTGCGGGAATAATTACACCAATTTTAAAAACAGGTTGTAAGAACGATTTAAACAACTACAGGCCTATAAGTCTTCTAAACTCAGATTATAAGCTATTCACTAAAATAATAGCTGGAAGAACTTCAACACATTAAAACGAGATTATTGGATCGGAGCAATCGGCAGATAATAAAGGTAGCTCGTGTATGCAGAATTTAGACATAATTCAATCTCATATAGTTAAAGCTCAGCAATAGAAACGATTTAGAATAGGGATTTTGAGTGCTGATTTGGAAAAAGCTTTCGATAGAGTGAATCATGAAAAACTTTGGCAAGTATCACTTAAAATTGGACTACCGAATAAATTAATCGAATGTTTGAAAAATATCTACAATTAGGCTGTCCGTTGTCTATGATACTTTTTTCTATTTATATTGAACCTTTTTATAAAACAGATTCAAGCAACCGTCAAAGGAATATTAGTGGTAGATAATTTCGTTTTAATATTAGCATATGCTCTTACAATTGTTATAAGAACTGATGAATAATTTGATAAAGTTTTGGAAATATTTGAAATGTTTGCAAAAGATACGGGTATAAGAATAAATTTTAAAAAAATCAGGTTGTTTTAGAATGAATAATGTTCAAATTGGTCCTCAGCGTTTGGAAGAAATGGGAAAATTGAAAATTTTAGGTGTAGTTTTTCAAACAAATTTGAAAAAAAAAATGACTGAAACAAACTTTGATCAAATCATAGCAAAGATGAAATCTTCAATACCCTTGTATAGTTGGCGAAACTTGAATTTGATTGAAAAAGTTTTTATATCCAATACGTATATACTCGTAAAATTGTGGTGCATCGGTCAATTGATTCCTCCTAGTAATGAACAATTAGGGATCATTAAAATGTTAATTGGTTCGTTTCTATGGAACCACCACAAATTTTTTAGAGTGGAGCGGAATCAGTTGTATTTAACAAACGATCAGGGTGGCCTTAAATTGTTAGATCCAGAGATCCAATGTAAAGCGCTTTTCATAAGAAACCTTATATTTAAAGATGAAAATTTTTTTTCGACTGTACGTTGTTTATTTTTAGTAATAGCCAAGCAGTCTTTATAATCCGAACATAGAAATTTATTATTTGTCCAACGTTTCGGTGCTTGTTGGCACCATCTTCAGGGAAACTGAGATAGTTTAATATAAATTTAAGATTTTAGTTAGAATAAAAGTGTTATACATGTTCTAAGTGTTGTTTGGTCCTACTTACAATAACGTATCTGTCCTTTGTTAATTTACTTAAGATAAGTCTATTGTCACATTGCTGGTCGATCGGTAGTTGGCACATGCTGTAACGTCGAGTTATATGGAAATACATTATGAAAGTTAGAATTTGAAAAAACATAGATTGGTGTCTTACGGAACGAGATTTTGGTCGTTTGTCTATGGCGGTCACAAGCTACTGTGATATGTTTGAGCTTTGATCGATGGAAGTTTGTTCATTTTGTTCTATGTGTTCATTCTGTAAGCTTTTAGATTGATGTTCGAAGTGTTTGTATAAATAGTAATAAAAATAATCAACCAATTCAACATTTTCTCATTAGTAAACCAGTATTGAAAAATGTTACTGTAAATTTCAGAAAATGGTTGTGTATCGCTAAAGATATTCAAAAAGAAAAGGATTTAATTGATAATAGGCAAATCTATAATTTCTTCATCCAGCAAAGAACAGTTGAAGTTAAAATTGAACAAAAGTATCCTTCTCTTCCATGGAAAACTGGATTAATCGTAGCAAAAAAATTTTGACAACAAATGCTAGATCAGTACTTTACCGCCTCTCCCCCCCATGGAGATTTTTTCAATGTAAATTTTTTCAGTTCAAGAAATGAATTTACCATAGTAACGGGAAATTACTTCATCCCAAAAGGTTTTTATAAATAAGTGTTAACAAACATGTTGTAAAATTTTCTCGACTCCGGCGGTTTTTAATCTTGTATCACTCTTGCCCTAAGACAACAGTACATAACATTTACGAATTGAAACTAGTTTTTAACTTTCAATTTCGAATAAAATTTTAAAATAAAACCCTTGCTTGTCTTTGAAATTGATTTTTATTAGGAAATGTATGATTTCAAAGTAGTCGATCATAGTTTCATTCAGCTAAGAGGTTCTTCAAACCTTTGATTATTAGTAAGAAATGTATCTAAATAAGTGCACCCATTAAGTTATTTTTAATCATTTTTATAATTATAAAACAATAATTAATTTAATGCTGATATGAAAGATTCTTCAAGAGATCAACCAATTTCAGCATAAATTTTAATTCGAGTTAATTTTTTTCTAAATTCTCATCTCGACATTTAAAGGATTTTGATAAATTACACAAGGCCACTGTTACTGAACGGGGCTACTAAACGGGCAGCACTGAACGCACTCAAGTTGATGACAGTTGAACAGGGAAAAAGAGCGAGAGAAAAGAAAGCGGTTTATTCGGCGGGAAAGTCGTAGGACAAAAATAAACAATAACAAACTCTAGAATTGTTCAATTCAAAGCCAGGATGGTAGTTCGGTGATTCAAAGAAAACTAAAGCTAAAGTTCACAGTGGTTATTGTTGAGTTCGAGTTAAACCCCTAAATTTACGCGCTAAGGCATTTGCAAGTGAAACTGCGCAGGAAGGTTGAGCACAGGTTACAATACCACGCACAAAGGAATCGCCAGATTGAACCAAAATCGAATTGAGGTAGGGACTAGCGGCGGAAAATAGCTGGAATCGAGACGGAAGTAAGCGATAGAAAGTTCACTAAACGTAAGCTTGAAAATAGTTCTATAGAATATTCCTAAATTAATTATATTAAAATTGTAGGAATTTAAAACGTGTCCCGGTAGAGCTTCGTACGAATAAAAGGGAACGTTACGAATTTGGACATTGAGCTTTATTGTCATCACGATCCGGAAGTATCAATTTTTACAGCCACCAAATTCAAATTTTAATTAGGTGCAAAGAATTTAAGAGCTAAATTTGATTAATTTTGGTTTCTTGCAACTTTTGAAAATATGTATAAATTATAATGGAAAATTCTGTATTTTTCTGATAAAACTTTGAAACATTTCAATAAAACATAAAACAAAGATTTCATTCCCAAGGGACCATAAGTCGTTTTGACTTCTGCGAAAGAAAACTTTTTAAAGTTTTCCATTAGTTAGCTCTTCCCAATTTTGTGAAATAATAGATAATAAAGATGTATTGATTAAATTGCATTTGAGACATTTTTAAAACAAAAATCAAATCGTCTTGCAGATTTCGAGAAGTTTGTTCATTTGAATCATCAATTGAATCCTATAAAAAAATAAGCAGAAAGCAGAAAGAAATCAAATGAATAAATTTAAAAAAAAATAGCGAGTAGAATTTGATAAGAATCATTTTCATTACATGACATCAGTTTGGCCCTGATGGAACAAATTTTTATATTCAAAATCTTGAAATGTTCTTACTAAAATAACATGACTTCTACCGACAAGGCCTATCAACTGAGTTAACATTTTATCATAATGTCCGAATAAAAAAAATAAACAAGTTCAACGGTATTAAAAAAAAAAAAAATCCAAATTTAAAAATCTAATTTTTAAAAAGAATAACTTTTGTTCTAACTTTTCTTTCATCTGGAGGATTCCATTTGTGGATAAGGTTATTACAAAAATATAGAGCTGTATGCTTGAACGATTTCAATTACTTCGTCACTGATTCTTGCTTTTGAGCCACCATTTATACAGTAATATTTACAATATATCTAAATTTTCTTCTTTCAAAATAAAGTAAAAATAGGTCTTTGAAATCTACAAACTTTTGAAACGATTCATGTTTATACGACAAAGTGGCAATTGTAAGCCAGACAAACGGGGCCGAAATATTCTCAACTGCTGCCTAAGTGAGGATGCTCGTTAGGGTCAAAAAGCAAATTCAATCCACTTCTGCTGTTGTAGAAATCCAAAACCGCCCAACAAAACCAAAGTCGAAATATTGACGGAGATAAATAATCATAATATCTTTACCACCGTCAGTGAGCTCAAACGAGAAAATAAGAAACCGAAAATCATCCTCCGAACGAGACCATAGCAAAATGGCCAAATGGCCAGGGAGGGTTCCACACCTTGACCCGATGATCTGATGAGGTGATCTGACTGCGAACCCTGGTTCGGGATGTGCGAGATGTGAAAATTGAAGTCGAGGAGACGAAATCTTCAACGCCCTCCTACGGGCGATTCGGCGCCAAACCTTCGAGAGGTCCCAGCAAAGAATTGAACCTCTGGAAGGCGACTAAAGTAAAAAACAAAACAACAAGAGGGTAAAAATGAGATTGTTCCTCTTTTGTACCTTACATACGGATGTCTCCTCTTGCTGATGATGCTGCACACTTGTATTAACACCTGAGAGATGTTGATGGAGGAAAGATGGTGAGGTGGCCGTTTTAGTTTTATTTTTCTTCTAGAGTTTCCTCAAACACTTCTTTTTCCCCGATAAATACGCCTGGGACACGTTATAGGTATTATTGTTCAGGTTATTTCGACGACTGCGTGGGCATTTCTTGGCTTTCGTTCGGCGAATGGCGATGATTCGGTATTTTTAGCTCAGGTGCGTCAATTTGTTTCATGCTTATTTATTTTTTTATTTGTTTCAACTTGAGCCAGAACCAAGTGTGTACGTTTTTTCAGGTGCTGAGGGGTCGTTTTCTGCTTAAAGATCTTTAAACGATTGTAATGGAAGGGCTCAAAAATAAGTCAGGAAAACAGATCTCAAGAAATTGGCAAAAGAAAAAAGGAGCTATCTACAACAGTTTGATTTGTTGTGAGCTATAATGAACGTGTTAAAATGTAAAATATTCGTCCTCGGTCAATTTTAGTTCAGTAGGATTGAATCATAAATTCGATATATAGTGCCGTAATCCGGGGTAAGATTGAACTTTTTTTTTCTATATTTTTCGATTATTTTTTCAGTATAGGGGATGGTGGTATGTTTCATATTTTGAAAACCAGTAGTGGACTCCTATGAACGTAAAACATGGTTGCAGAAATTTATTAGACTACTTTAAATTTGAACTAAAAATCGATTTTGTCTTTGTTTAGAATTTGATGCTTTGGGGTAACATTGATCAGTCTCAATTTTGACGGTTTTGACGAGTTTTTTTGATCATAAACGATACAAAACGCCTTCATAATATTTACAAATACTCGTTTATCAATTGCTAAGGCAGTTCGGGACCAACTCTTATGATATAGAATTAATCATGAAACTCGACAAAATTGAATACAACACTTTCGGTGACTCAACGATACTAAATTTGTAAATTTTGGTCCAGTGAATTCTGAGATATACATAGGTATAATGCTGAATTTTGGTGTTTCTTGGTTTAAATTTCTTCGTGGTCAAAAAAATAAACAATATTGTGGTCCTAAATCTGTTAAGGCCGAACAACAATTAGAATCGATAGATAGATAATGGTACTACATAAATTAAGGGGCTAAATTTTTTAACATCTATATATATAAAAATGAATTTCTGTCTGTCTGTCTGTCTGTTCCCTATAGACTCGAAAACTACTGAACCAATTTGCGTGAAACTTGGCAGGTGGGGGTATTGGAAACAGGGGAAGGTTCCTATTATGGTTTGAGACCCCTCCCTCTCTCATGAAGGGAGGGAGGGGCCTCCCAAACAAAAGAAATTTTTTTGCATAACTCTAGAACCAATCAAGCAAATGGTATCAAATTTGGCATGGAGTGGTATTTGGGAACAAGGAATGTTTCTATGAATATTAGGTACCCCTCCCTCCTCTCAGTGGGAAGATAGGAAGGGGGAGGGGGGCTACCTTACAATTTTTCATATATCTCGATAACTAATCAAGATATTGGAACCAAATTTGGCATAGGGAGATATTTGGATACGAAAAATATTTCAGTGATTATTTGGGACCCCTCCCTCTTTCCAGTTGAAAAGGGGAGGGGGCATCTTTTATAATTTTTACATAACTCAAAAACTAATAAAGCAAATGGAACCAAATTTGGCATGGGAGGGGTTTTTAATACGAAAAATATTTCTGATTATTTGAGAACCCTCCTTCTTTTCAGTAGGAAGATATAAAAGGGGAGGGGTCTTCTTATAATTTTTTACATTACTCAAAAACTAATTAAGCAAATGGAACCATATTTGACATGGGAGGATATTTGGATACGTAAAATGTTTCTATGATTATTGAAGACCCCACCCTCTTTCCAGTAGAAACATTTAAAGAGGGGAGGGGACTTTTTTTTATAATTTTTCAAATAACTGGCGAACTAATTAAGCAAATGGAATCAAATTTGGCATGCTATCTGGGAACGAGACATGTTCTAATGATTGTTTGAGACCTCTTCCTTCTTCCAGTGTGGAGAAAAGAAAGATGGAGGGTAGTTTCATACAATTTTTATTGCATAACTCGAGAAATACAATAGCAATTGGAACCAAATATGGCATGGAACGATATTTGGGTACGAGGAATGCTTCTATGAATATTTGGTATACCGCACTATTTTAAAGAAACGAATAAAAGAGGGGGGGGGGGGAGTTGTCTCCCTTACAGTTTTTAGTATAAATGGGAGCTGATGGAGCAAATAGAACCATATTTGGCATGTAAAAGTATTTGGATACGAGAAATGTTTCTATCATAAATTGAAGCCCCACTTTTTTTCAGCGGAAAGATTTAGATAAAGGGGAAAGCGGGGCGTCCATACATATGCATTTTTGCATAACTCGAGATTTATTCGAACAAATGAAACCAAATTTGGCATCAAAAAGTATTTGAATACGAAAAATAGTTCTATGAATAGTAAGTTCTCAACCCTACATTCAATGGGGAGGACGGAAGGGGGGATGGTATTTCCTTTCAAGTTTTTGCATACATCAAGAATTTACTACGCAAATAAAACCAAATTGGGCATGGGATGGAATTTCAAAACGAGAAATATTTCTATGTGAAACAATTCCTTTCTTGCAGAACGATAGAATTGAGAATATAGGATGGGAAGAGGAAAGCTTACATTTAATTTTTTTTAAACAAAATTCGAGAAATGGACAAAACTTAACATAGAAATCGTTTTGGTATGATTCTATGATTATTTGACACACCATCCTCCTTCCAGTGAGTAGGTTCATAGGAGAAGGGACGAGATATATTTCTACGATTGTTATAGTTTTATACCATTACGCTTTACAGTGTAGAGAGGTGAAGAAAGGGGAGGTGACGGGAAGGACAGCGGGGGCTTTCTTATCAGCTTATTAGCATAAATTCAGAACATATCAAGCAAAAATAACCTTATTTATAAGTTAGATTGTTTGCGTATGATTATTTTGAGACCCTCCCAGCTAATGGCGAAGCTTAAAGAAACAGATAAAAATTATCAGGTCTTCAACACAAATTTATAGATCCAGATTCAAAAAAATAGTTTAAGTCATCTTTGTGTTGCAATTAAAAACTCCAGCTGCAGCTCTTATTTTATAGCGGTTGCTTTTGAATAATGTTATAATTTGATTTAAAAAATGCCAACAAAACAATAAAAAATTCAATAATTTCGGAAAATACCATTTGTTTTTGAGAGGTGTAGCAAAGCACACCGGGTCAGCTAGTTACTTATAAAATTCTAACTACAAAAAAAAAAAAACTTTGCTTCATTCAATTAACTAGGCCCTCGCACTTTTCCTCTTTAAATTTTTCCCTCAAACTTTACCATTTGATAGGGTTTCTAGAATTTTGTCCTAAAGGGTGATATGGTCACAATTTGATAAATATCAACTTGACGTATTTCTTTCAATCTTGCATTTAAAAAACCTGAACACCCCTCATTTTGAAGGTTTGTGTGTGTGTGTGTAGAATGTTGCTCCTATTTTGATTTTGGAATTCACTCTTAAGTTGTCAAAATGCCGTGCATGGAAGAAGAGCAGCGTATCAAAATTTTGCTCGCGCATCGCGAAAATCCGAGCTACTCGCACGCAAAGCAGGCAAAATCGCTAAAAGTTGCCAAATCAACCGTTACAAATGTAATTAAAGTGTTTGGGGAACGTTTGTCGACAGCCAGGAAGTCTGGATCGGGAGGAAATCGAAAACCGGAAGCCGCTGAGACGACAAAGAGAGTTGCCGGTAGTTTCAAGCGAATCCCTAACCTCTCTCTCCGAGACGCCGCAAATAAGCTGGGTGTATCGTCTACAACCGTGCATCGAGCCAAAAAACGAGCCGGACTATCGACTTACAAGAAGGTAGTGACTCCAAATCGCGATGATAAACAAAATACGACGGCCAAAGCGCGATCCCGGAGGCTGTACACGATGATGCTGATGAAGTTTGACTGCGTGGTAGTGGACGACGAAACCTACGTCAAAGCCGACTACAAGCAGCTTCCGGGACAGGAGTTTGATACGGCAAAAGGAAGGGGAAAGGTAGCAGATATTTTCAAGCACATGAAACTGTCAAAGTTTGCGAAGAAATATCTGGTTTGGCAAGCCATCTGTACCTGTGGCTTGAAAAGCAGCATTTTCAAGGAGGGCACACCAATAGTGATTACTGCCATCAATTGCAACAACACAAGCTGTTTCCTCCTATAGTGTTCCCAAGATTCAAGGACTTGCGCCGAGGAAGCTCGTTAAGGCGAGGGTAGGGGGGACGTTAAATATTCTCTACCGTTAGCAAGAAATATTTTCGATCTTATAGAAATTTAAAATTATCTTTGAATACATATGGAAAACTCTCTAATCAACAAAAACATTAACTCCCATGTGGAAAATTATTTCTGTTCTTACAGTTCAACATTCCTCCGTACTACTTATATGGATTATGCGCTCAGCATGGCAACTTTCGGTTGCGTTCTGTTACCAATACTGATAATCAATTTGGCTCGATTTAATTTAATTTGTAGAAAATGTGTTGTTGTTGTTTGTTGCGTGTTTAATGTCGGTTTGTTCATCATTCGTCACAGCCATGGCTTCGATTAAAGTTGTACAGATTAACCTTCAACATAAACGAACAGCAGCAATAAATTTATGTCGGCTCATCCAAAATGGGATTGGATCAATTGCATTGGTTCAAGAACCTTATTTTAGAAAGGGGAATTTTTACATCGGGAACATGGTCAAGCCTAGCTTTACTGTCTTCAGTAAAGAAGGAATGACAAGCGCTCGAGAAATGCCACGAGCATGCATCCTTGTTAATAACGCTATTAATGCGATTCTAGTAACGGAATTAACAACTAGGGATATCTGTGCTATAGAAGTTACTTTGATGAGCGACAGTACTACGAAAAAATACATTTACTGTTCAGCTTACTTGCCTTATGAGCAACCATCTCCCACGGAAGGTTTGAAGAACGTTGTTATGTACTGCGACTTTCACAATAAACCGCTTATTATAGCTTGTGATGCAAATGCTCACCATGTTATTTGGGGAAGCTCAAATACTAATCCTAGAGGTGCCAATCTCATGGAGTACTTGAGTAGCACTGACTTAGACATACTCAACTTAGGAAACAATCCTACTTTTGTTCGTACCGACAGGCAGGAAGTGATTGACATCACTCTCTGTTCTAGGTCCGTTTCACTGGAATTGACTAATTGGCATCTTCCAAACGAAGAATCGTTATCAGACCACAGATTTATATTCTTTGATCACTCAGGAAAGTTTTTAAATACAGTCTCGTTTAGAAACCCAAGAACAACTAATTGGGGTCAATATTTGGATAATCTAGCTACCCGATTTCATGGGTTCTTCCCTGAAATAAACACTCCTGCTGATCTAGATGATGTTGTGAACAGCATGACAGAAATGATAGTAAGTTCCTATGAAGAGGCATGCCCACTACGCATTCTAAAAATTAATAGGAAAACTACACCATGGTGGAATTCAAATCTTGCAAAACTGAGGAAAAGTTGCAGACGTGCGTGGAACAGACGGCGTACGGAAGGTATTGAAGCTTTTAAGGCTGCTCGAAGAGCCTACAGGAAGGCTACGAGAGCAGCTGAGCGTTCGAGCTGGCAGATCTATTGCACAAACATATCAAGTTTAAATGAGGCCTGTAGACTCAACAAAGTCTTGGCTAAATCAAAGTTTTATCAGATATCAAACCTCAAAACCTCAAATGGAGAATACACTTCTAATGATGAAGACACATTAGCATTTCTTTTTAATATTCATTTTCCGGGTTGTGTTCAGTCTACCCCTTTTGTTGAACAAGATTGTTTCACAAATAGTTTAGAAACCTGGCATTTTGCTCGCAAAGTGATTACATATGAATCTCTACAATGGGCAACAAATGGGTTTGCTCAGTATAAATCTCCCGGTAGAGATGGAATATTTCCCATTCTTCTTCAAAAAGGTTACGATCATCTAAAATTTGTAATGAAAAAAGTAATGATAACCAGTCTTGCAACTGGGTATATTCCTAAAATGTGGAGAAAAATAACTGTTAAATTTATTCCCAAAGGTGGAAGAGATTCATACGATGAAGCAAAGAGTTTTCGTCCTATAAGTCTCAGCTCATTCTTTTTAAAAACTCTAGAAAGAATAATCGATCATTACATTCGAGAGGAATGTCTTATATATCACCCACTTCATAATACGCAGCATGCGTATCAAACTGGTAAATCATCAATAACTCTTTTGCACAATATCGTGTACAATATTGAAAAAGCATTTTCCTACAAACAATCTTGTCTAGGAGTCTTTCTAGACATAGAAGGAGCATTTGACAATGTTTCATTCATTTCAATTGTAGAAGCAGCGCATCGACACGGTATTCCTGAAATCATCATAAATTGGATATACTCTATGTTATGCAACAGGTATCTTAACTCTCAGTTAAGACTGGCTGAAATAGAAAAAATAAGCACCCGGGGATGTCCTCAGGGAGGTGTTTTATCACCACTCCTATGGAATTTAGTGGCGGACAGTTTGTTAGAAAATCTAAACGATCAAGGAATACCTACTTATGGATTTGCCGACGATTATCTACTTTTGATCAAGGGTATGTGTACAAACACACTTTTTGACATCATGCAACAAGCTTTGCGTTCAGTAGAAAATTGGTGCTCGCGGGTTAATCTTTTAGTTAATCCCTTGAAAACCAATTTAGTTCTATTTACAAAAAAACGAAATATTCGTGGTGTTCGCCCCCTATACCTTTATGGTTCTGAAATAAATGTATCTGATCAAGTGAAATATTTGGGCGTTATACTTGACTCCAAGTTAAGTTGGTCTGCGCACATTCAATTCAGAATAAAAAAAGCATGCATGGCCTTTGGGCAATGTCGACGCGCAATTGGAATTAATTGGGGTCTCAAACCTAAACATATTTATTGGATATACTCGACAATAGTACGGCCTATTTTGGCTTATGGGTGTTTAGTATGGTGGCAAAAAGGTGAAGTTGCAACAGTTCGGACTAAACTAAACCACATTCAAAGAATGTGTCTATTAGGGATGTCCGGAGCGTTCACAACATCCCCTATTGCTGCACTAGAAGCCCTGTTCTCAATAAAACCTCTACATGTGTTTCTTAAACAGGAAGCCTTTTCATGTGCTTTTCGTCTACAGGCAGTTGGTTTTTGGCAACCAGAGAATACTGTGCGAATTCCGGGACATACAAGTGTGTGGCCGGAACTTGTCCAAACACATTTGTTCCATCTAGCACCTAGCGATTTAACACTTGCGAATAGTTTTCCCTACAAGAATTTTAGTGTAAATTTCCCGTTGATTCAAGAATGGATAACAGGTTCCGTGGAGGAACAAATGGCTCATCATATAGTATTTTACACAGACGGCTCATTATCAAACGGCCGTGCTGGTGCAGGAATTTACTGTCATCAGTTGAACATTGAACACGCTCAACCTTTAGGAAGATACTGTACAGTCTTCCAAGCTGAGCTATATGCTATCATGTATGGTGTGCAAATTGCACTCCAGAGGAAAATAATGTTCAAAACAATCTATTTCTGTTCCGACAGCCAAGCGGCTATAAAAGCGCTTAACACCTCAAGTTCCAGATCAAAACTGGTTATCGAATGTCGAAAAGCAGTCGTAGAACTTGCTGAAAGGAACGGTTTAAACCTTCTATGGGTACCCGGACACAAGGGAATTTTTGGAAACGAGTGCGCCGACGAACTAGCCAGAGTTGGATCGGAAAAGGAGTTTTGCGGACCAGAACCGGCTGTCCCAATCTCGCCATGCTGGGTCAGGAACCAAATTAGTTCTTGGGCTTCTGCTCAGCATGAACGATACTGGGAAGAGTTGGACACTTGTCGCCAAACTAAACTATTTTTAGAAAAACCATCTCAAGTGGCCTCAAAATATTTGTTAACTTTGTGTAAATCTCACTGTAGCATCTTGATCAGAGCTCTTTCTGGTCATTGTAAACTTAATTATCACATGTACAATATTCAGCGTGCTGAATCCCCTTTATGTGGAAGCTGTGAATCAGACGTGGAAGATTCATTTCATCTGATATGTAACTGTCCCTCATTTGCCCAACTACGCTTTCGTGCTCTAGGGCAACACGTTATAAGTGAATCCGATTTTAGGAAATTAAAACTTACAAAGATACTATCTTTCCTTACCCTTTGTGGAAAAGAGCTTTAAAGTCTCAAATTGAAACCTTCTAATTGATTCTAGGTTTTATCAGGTAAATGATGAAATCTACAAAATAAATGGCCAGGCACAATTTTCCCGCTTGTTTGGATAACGTGCCGCTATTGAGCCAACCCTTCTCTGATACCTGATACCTGATCGTCTACAACCGTGCATCGAGCCAAAAAACGAGCCGGACTATCGACTTACAAGAAGGTAGTGACTCCAAATCGCGATGATAAACAAAATACGACGGCCAAAGCGCGATCCCGGAGGCTGTACACGATGATGCTGATGAAGTTTGACTGCGTGGTAGTGGACGACGAAACCTACGTCAAAGCCGACTACAAGCAGCTTCCGGGACAGGAGTTTGATACGGCAAAAGGAAGGGGAAAGGTAGCAGATATTTTCAAGCACATGAAACTGTCAAAGTTTGCGAAGAAATATCTGGTTTGGCAAGCCATCTGTACCTGTGGCTTGAAAAGCAGCATTTTCATAGCTTCCGGGACTGTCAACCAAGAAATTTACGTGAAAGAGTGTTTGAATAAACGTCTGCAGCCTTTCCTGAAGAAACACGGTTGTTCCGTACTGTTTTGGCCGGATTTGGCATCTTGCCATTACGGTAAAAAGACCATGGAGTGGTACGCCGCCAACAACGTGCAGGAGGTTCCCAAGGACAACACGCCAGAGCTCCGCCCAATTGAGAAATACTGGGCTATTGTCAAGCGGAACCTAAAGAAGACCAAAAAACTGCTAAGGACGAGCAGCAGTTCAAGGCAAACTGGATTTCTGCGGCGAAGAAGATGGACAAGGTGGCTGTACAAAATCTGATGGCAGGGGTTAAGCGTAAGGCCCGGCAATTCGGATTTGGAAAAGCGGAAGCCTAACTGAATATTTTTCCTGAATTTTATTCTAATTAAACTTGAAAAAGAAATTTTTTTTTTTTTTACTTTATTTAGCGAATATAAACCGTATAAGTTAAAAAAACTGTTGTCGGTCACTTAGTGGAGTATTAAGATTGTAGCGTGTGTGTGTTTATAAACGAGTGCTTAGATACTATTATTTAAAAAGCTAAGTTGTTTGACTACTACTTACGGAAGGAAAGGATCAAAGGACGGGATAAAGGGAAGGGGAATGGAGGGTAAGGATGAGGAAAGGATGTTTCAAAAAATCCCACACCAGGTTGTGCGTAGCAAGGAAACCATTTCCTGTTTCCAGATCTCCCAAGAGTCCATGTTTTCGCAAGATTTACCGCGCTTGCATTCGCGTTGCTTCGGTGGATGTAGTATTTCTTGGGAGGGCTAGGCATATTAAGTTTTTTTTTGGTTTTTGCGAAGCCTTGTAGCCCCCAACCCCCCGACTAGTCATACCAGCTATGTACAGTATGATTTCATCAAGGTGGGCGAGTGCTACTAGGCTGAATTTCGTTAAATAAGTAACTTCTAAGTTTAGACTTGAAAAGCGGAAGACTTTCGATGTTTCTAATATGCAGAGGTAAAGTATTGAACAGATTTAGACCTTTGTTCAAAAAACTGTTAGAGACATTCGTTGTTCTACTTCTAGAGATGTAAAAGTTCGAGTTTACATTACTTCTTGTACTATACGAGTGGATCTCCGAAATGAAAGTAAGTGTAATGTTGGTTTTTGTCAAGTTGTTTAAGATTTTATAGATCAAAATACAGATTTCAAATTTATTTAAAATATGCATGGGAAGCACATTCGCAGAGTAAAGTTGATTAGTTGGAAAAAGTATTGGAAGCTTTTTCACAATTTTCAATGCTTTATTTTGTAACGTTGAAAGAGGTTTCAGATGTACAGAAGCTGCACATCCCCATATACAATTCATATACGCAAAGTGCGGGTGTATATAAGCATAATATATTTTCCATGCTACGTTTTCAGAAATAAGATGTCGTATTTTCTTTAGAGCGAATATGAATGTGGTGACTTTGGAGCTTACTTGAAATATGTGTTCGTTCCAGCGTAGATTTTCATCAATCAGTAATCCGAGATATTTGACTTTAGAAACTTGTTCAATAGCTATATCATTAACAGAAATTGGAATTTTATCTGATTTTTTATGTAGGTTAAATAAGATGAAGTTTGTTTTTTTCCAAATTTAATGCCATATGGTTTTGGTTAAAGAAAGATATTAGGATAAGCATGTCATGTGAAATATATTCTTTCAGCATGTCCAGGTTTTCAACTACATAAAGCAGAGATGCGTCATCTGCAAAAAGCTGTAATTTACCTTTCAAAGAAAGGGAAAATATATCATTTATGTACATGATGAATAACAAAGGTCCCAGGATGGAACCTTGAGGTATTCCATGTTTAATAGGCATGGTTTTGCTTTCTTTGAAATTAATTTTTACAAGTTGTTGTCTGTTGGACAGGTACGAATTCATAAGCTTTCTAGCATTTCCTGAGAATCCGAACATATTTAATTTTTTTACTAAAATCTTGTGATGAACACAATCAAAAGCTTTGCGGATATCTATGAATACACAGGCAACAATTTTTTTCTCATCAAGACTTTCTGAAATCGTACTTATCAGATTAGAACACGCGCTCAGTGTATTTGATTTGGGAACGAAACCAAATTGATTAGCATGAATAAGGCTATGTTGTATGCAATGCTGCTCAATTTGGTCAAATAACAATCTTTCAAAAGGTTTTGATAACGCATTCAGGACAGAAATTGGTCTATAATTCGTTATTTTCGTTTTATCACCATTTTTGAAAATTGGAGTAACTTTGGAGCATTTAAGAACATCTGGAAAGGAGTTCGATCTTATACTTTGATTTACAAGTTCAGTGTATTTATGAATATATCTGTGTTTGTATTTTTTTAAAAACTTGGTTGATATTCCATCCATTCCAGTTGCAGAATTATTTTTAAGATCATCGATTTTGTTTGACAAATAATCTTGTGAAACTGTTGAAAATGAAAATTGGAAGTCCGGGATTTCGAAATCTTTTTCAGGCTCTATCCAATTGGTTATAACTGTTTCACTCACGTTTATGAAAAAATCATTGAAAAGTTCAGCGATGGTTTTTTCATCACTTAATAAAACTCCATCTTCTTTCAAAGCAAACGAAGAATTTTTAGATGATTGCTTGTTAAAGACGATTTTATTAATATTGGTCCACAAATGTTTTGGATTTTGTAAGCTATTGGTAATCAGATTGTCAAAATACTGTTTTTTCAAAACTTTAGATTTATTTCTGATCTCATTTCTTACTCTCTTGTATTCTGATTCAAATATGGAGTTCTGCCTAGAGGCGTGATACAATTTTCTCTTTTTCGCTATCAGATCCAGTAATTCCGAATTGATGTACGGTTTTTTTATTTTTTGTGTGTTCCGAATTGGTAAAGTTTTAGTATGGTCAAGTATTACTTTTTTATAGTGTTCAACAAATTGAACAAAGTCCGTTACATGATTTATTTCGAGACAATTTTCTCTGATATGATCATACTGTAAAACTGTTTTAACAGATTGTTTCGATTGAATCTTTGGATTGGTTTTCACAGATATCACTATAGTTCTATGATCAGATAAATCAGGATCGTTTTCTAAAAGAGTGAAATTGAAAGTTTGCTCGTTTAGATCTGTAATCACATGATCAATTAGAGTTGCTATACTATTAGACAGCCGGGTGGCATGATCTGTTTCAATGCAATTTAAGATAATATATCCGTTTCCTTCGATTGAACTACGGTATGTTATCGTAAGGTTATCTTTTCTATTCAAAAGGTTGATATTAAAATCTCCAAATACAATAGTCTTTGGATATTTCGATAATAGTTCATCAAAATTAACTAAGAAGTTCTGATAATTTCTCCCTGGGTTGTAAATGGCAAATATATTGAATGAGTACTCCGGTAAAGCTACCAGAAGAAAATCTGATTCATCCATGTGTGCATTATGGAGAACATAAGAAGATATTTTTTCATTAATAAAAATTGAAACACCACCCCCTCGGGTGCCAGGTCTGGTGCAGTGAAATGAATTGTAGCCGGTAATGTCGAAGAGTTCGTTATGGTATAACCATGTCTCCACGAAAACAATAACATCGATCTTTTTGCGTAAAGATATCAACATACATTCGAAGTTGTCCAGCTTGTGTCTGCAGCTACGAATGTTCATATATAAAATGTTCAGTGCATTTGGCGCTATATTACTTACAGTATTTCCGTATGTTACAATCCCGTTGGCTAATTGCTCTAAATCAACCATGAGAGTTGAGTTTCAGTTGTGTTGAGAGGTTATCAAAGATAGATTTTGTTTGGTAACATACGACAGCAGCAGCAACAATAACACCAACGGTCCGAGTATCAGCAAAAACAGTAGCGTTTGGTTTTGGGGATAGGAATTTGGACAGGAAAGGGGAAGGAGTTTTTGGAGATTTTGTTTTGATTTGGGATTTCATGGTTGTTAAGTAGTAGTCTGTAATGAATAAAGTGAGTGTATGAGAAGTGAGAAAAGCTGGTTCACAACTGGTTTGACTAATGGAGCGTGTTAGGTATATCACCCAATGACTGAATCTCGATGATCTCAGCTGGAGTATTCTCACTACGGTTCCTGAGAAAAAAACGACCTCTTCTATACCAGATGTTATGACCGGTGGTACCGTTCCTCAGCCTATGATGAATTTCTTGGTATGCAGCAGTCCAATGATGGTTCACATGAATCCTACGCCGATATCCATTGTTGCTCTGTTTGTTGAACATCTTCGTTTTCCGTGTGGCATCGATGAACCTTTCCTTCTTCGTTGCGTTATCAAAGCGAACCAAAATGGGAGCGATTCCGTTGGAGTTCTTTCCTCTCATCCGGGTGCAAAGAGAGATGTTTTCAACATCTAGAGGCAAATGATATTTCTCAGCGAGTTCCTCGACCAAACTAAGAGTGTTTTCTTGTCCACTACCATGCTCCATATTCGAGATAATGACATCACGATCCATGGTCATTTGCTCGAGTCGATTAATTTTGCGAGTGACTGCCGAAAAGTTCACTTCTAGATTGTTGTTGTTTTTGAGAAGTTCATTTATGTTGATGGTATTCTTCTCAGCGGTGTCGTGTGTGCATTTAGTAACATCCTTCATGCTTGATATTTGGTTGGCGAAAATCGTTTGAGATTGTTTCAGCTGGATAAGATTCTGGTGCAGCTCCTTCATCGAGTTTTGGATGGCAGACATAAAATCGGTAATTTGATTTTTTAAATAAATGATTTCACCGATTTACACGCACTTTCCCTTGACCAAATTTTGACCGTATCACCCTTTAGACTGGCTTACTCTTGGGAAATGTCCCTTTTTTAATACTAAAATTTTATCTCAAAATACAATAAAAACTACACCAAACCAGTTGCTTTCAAACGCTTTGAATCCATCAGGAAAGGTGTTCGTTTGCGAGCCTTCTAAAAAATAGATATTTCAAAATTTTGAAGTTACATTTTCACTTACATTTGAAATTTAAAGAAAAACAAACCAAATTTTTCCCAATTCGAAACTCATCTTATAGGGTTTTAAATGTAGAAAAAAAATATTTTGAGATATTTTAACTTTAGACTTGATTGTTATTGATGATTATGTGGAAAAATTTCATGTTGATCAAAGTTACTCGTTTTACGGTACTTTAAAACCCAGCGCCTTTTTCACTTTTTTAAAGTCTCGAGATCGATTGAAATCTCTTATAAATGAAGAAAATTGTTAATCACATTATTCCGTTTATATAGGGGAGAATGGGAATACTTGATCCCCTTTTCTTATTTTCATCATATCATTTTGGCAAAATTTAGCAACTCGCCATCTTTTGCATTTTCTGACAGCGTGTTATTTCAAGTATGTATGCTCCAAAAGTTGGAACGATACATGAACTCGTAGATGAACTAGAACCATTTTCGTGAGAATAAAAAAATTGTGATATTTTTTGGAGTTACAGGAGAATTGATCCTTTATTCAGAGTGCCCTGACCTTAGGTAAAAATCTAGAAAAATCCGAAGATAAAAGGTCCGTTGACTATTTTTTGCCATATTAGTTCTCATTTCAAAGTTTGTAAGTATCAGACAAAGAGAGTTCTAAAAGTTTGTCTAGTACCCTTAAGTCATTGCATACTTTAAGGCGCAATTTTCTGGTTTTTAGATAAATATAGTATTTTAAGTCCTTTTTAACAAATAATTAATTACTGGATAAACATAATTTATTGAACAGATATTAGTTATTTCATGATACCCATATACATTTTGGAAAACTTCTTTAAAAAAATTGAAAGTTTCCTATTGCTTTGAAAACATGGCATTATGAATTTCATATTATACTCTAACGATTGACATATTGGAATAAATATTTTCATTATAATTTTCTTATGTGAGAAACATTTTAAAGTGATAAAAAAGATCTTCAAATGACATTTTGTTTTATTTTTTAAACAAAGTTCAATAACTCGAAAAATAAATTTTTTAAAAAATTGTTGAGAAAACAGCATTCTTGATCATTTGATATTTGTAAGACATTTCTATTTCGAGATATGGCAAAGGAATCAAGTATCCCCAGGGATCAAGTATTCTTATTCTCCCCTATAGTTCATGAAATGTTTCTTGTTTTCTTCCATTCAAGTGAATATAATTGATACTGCATGGTGAAGGCAATACGTGGTTTGAAATCAGTGAAAGAATTAGGTATTTAAAGTATTTCAGTCTTATTCACTAATTTGCTTTTTTATAATTAGTCATCTTATTCAATTTCAAAGCAGAAAAAAAATCAGAATTATTTGATCGTCATAAATTTAGATAACTGAGGATAAAGTAGTACCAATGTTTACAGAAAACGTATCCTCTACATTTGAATACGTAGCACAAAATTCTGAAATGTCCAATATGTACTTAGATACATGGACAACAAATTCAATCTTAACACTTTAAATAACTCAACATAAGTTATTTGGTTAGGTTCGGTTTAAGAAATAAAAAGTTACAGCTGTTTGATATTCCAGGACTGAATATATTCCGACGACTGAGGGTCCAAAAATGGAAGTGAGGTATTCTACTCTACACTCAAAATTTTAAATTCATAATCAATTTATGATTATTAATAGAGCAAAGATATTCATAGCTATCTGAACTAAAAACTAATACAAAAACCTCAAAAACCCATTTCAAGTTCAAAATTCTGCTACAGTTTTTAAGATTTTTCTCACTTGTTCATAGAATAAGGTTGTCAGATTTTTTTCGGCACGTATCTGGGCTGTTTTATATAAAAACCTGGTAAAATCCGGGTACCTATTTCATTTCAAAATTATCGATCAAATCCAGGCAAAACCGGGCAATTTTGGTCAAAACCTAGGAATTGCTTATCAAAAATCTAGAATAAAAAAACTTAAAAAACCTTTCATTATAATGTTTTGAAACTTGCTGCAAAAATTTTGGACGCATAAATAAAAAAACTCAACACAAATTTTATTTGAGAATAAGAATGAGAACAAACCCGGGAAAATCCGGGCTTTTCCAATGAAATCTGGGCAAACGGGTAGGACCAGACTTTTCCCAAATTTTTTATTAAACATCCGAGCAAATCCGGTTAAAACCGGGCAATGTGGCAACCTTAGAAATTTAGGTCTGAATATTATATTTTAAATTAAACCCATTTTGGAGGTTCTGGTTCAATATTCCTATAACCAAAATTGTATTTCTACATATTTTCGTATTTCTGATTTTGTATCAAGTTTAGGATTCTTGATTTTCAGTTCGAATAATCATAAGAAATTAGGAATGGAAAGCTGCTTTGAAATCCTTGTTCGAATTCGGTTGTCATTTCATATCAAATTTGAATCATTGGGCTTATTCTGTGACTCGAGTGACGTGACTTACGAAATTTCATATGGTTTTGCAGGCTTAAATAGCCTCTCTAGCCTCGAAATTTTCGTTCGGATGAGCTGTTTTTGGTCTTCAGAGCTTATCAATTCACAAATTTCTTTTCTAAAACATTTTCTGGAGTCAGGACGAAGAAAATGCTTTAGAAATATAAAGTAGAATTTTAGTTAACTTTCTAAGTTTTGATTCATGCAAAATATCCCAAATTAAATTTAAAAAAATCATCTACAAGGTTTTTAGTATTAAAATGATTCTTTATGAATAATATTTCCTGTTTAAAAAAACATGTACCTGATCTTCACCTAAAAAATCTGCAATTTTTTTTTAGTTTTTCGCTGTATTGTTTAAATTTATTAATATTGCAGCTTTTTTTTAAAGCCAAATTTAAAACTAAAATCATAAATTTAGTTCAAGTTTGCATCAAGCAAATATGATTCGAAATTTTTTAATCTTTTACTGTTTTTTTGGAAAATTTTATTTATTTTCATCAATGGATAGAATCTTGGAATTCGCAAAAAAGTTTAGAAGATTAAGCGTGTTTGATTTGAGTATAGAATAAGTTTTTTAAAGAAATTGAAGGCTACTCTTAAAAGAACTTATCGTATGCTCAAATCAAATATCTTTGATCTACCAGACTTTTGAACAAATTCAAAAATTTTAACCGTCGATGAAAGCAAATTTCATATATTGTTTCTAGAGGATTCATTAAAAAAAAATTAGCCCTTTAGGCTAAGGACTACTTTTCTAAAGTTACCTTTTTAAAGGTTTTATTAATGAGTCACCATCCTTGTGGAATTCTTATCTTCTATTAAGTTACAATTTCATACGGAAAATATCAATGAATACTTAAAAATGAATAATCATATACTTACAAACATATTTTTTTTTAATTTTTTTAATTCGTGTGTTGTTAGACAAAAAATCATAGAAAAAAACTAAGTCACAAAAATCTAAATTCTAACCAAGCATCTTAGTGGAACCCTTGATCTCAAATATGGTAAAAAGTCTAAGGTTATTGGGGATAACTGAATGCAGACTCCTTAAATAATGCAAAAAATCCATTTCCGGCAGGCAAAAAGTGTTGCCTGACTAGTAGACACCAAGTTAATAACTAATAATGATCAGTTCCAAATATCGCAATTTGTGCAACCGGATTTTATGCAAAATGAAAGATGTGTTCTGATGGACAAAAAAATTATGTTAAAACCGGATTTAAGAGATCAAATTCTTCGAGATGCCTACCCATGGAAAGGTTCCAACCAGATTCCAATTGCTTTCTCCAGGTGAGTTTGTGTAAAATATCATGATTTTGCAAAGGTTTTGATTCTGTGGTAAAAAAATAAATCAATACATGACTGAAAAAAGTGTGCCAAGATTAAAAAGAGATTTTTTGAAAAATTTAGAGTATTTCTTGAAATCATTGATAATTTTTTTTTTATATTTTTACATTAAATGTCATATTTGTAGGGAATAAAGGCAGTTATAAATAAATAAAATGAAATAATAAAACATTCTGAAAACGAAATATAAAATTATACACAAAATAAATATGAACTATGGAGATTTCAATATTAGGATTAAATAATGTACAAAACACTTTGGTTTGTGAAAAACGTTCAAGTAAAGGTAATGAATATTGTTAGACCCCCGGGGGTCTAACAATATTCAGGTCTAACAATGTATACCTTCATTTCTCCCATAGGAAGTTTTTCGATCAAATTAATTGTTTTTAAAATACACACGTTTGTAACTGCCCGGATGCTAAATGATCATAGCCTTATTGCACCATTCAAAAATTATAAATCAAATTTTCAAGTGCCCAGTTTTCGAAAAGGCGTTATTGTATGTATGTATGTACGTATGTATGGTTCCCCCATCGGTAGTAAGGTCCAGCCTATGTCTGTGTGGCTTGGCCTTAGAATTTCTTCTAGGGCTTCCACGGCCGATGGTTCATCGAGAGAAGGCATCCAACCCTCAGAGACCTACAATGGTTGGCAATCTACTCCGCTTGCAATAGTTTCTTGAGATTCCACCCCATATGCATTCCCTTTGAAATATTTAATTTTATATTATTTAGTTATGGGATTCGAACCCAAAAGTTTTCTTACCGATACTGGGAATCGAACTCAGTACGCCTGGCTTATCAGTCTTGCGCTAGCCTATCCGCTAGACCACCTCGACGCTTACAGTTTTCGAAAAGGCGAAATTTTATATGAATTCATTCATAATTAAACTCAAGCCGCTCTAAAATAGGTGGGTTCTATTTATTTTTAGATAAATTCAATAAGAGTTACTTTTGACTGCACAGAATTCCACTTCCTTTATTTCATACGGTTTTCACTTATTCACTTTTTTACGTGAGTGAAACAGCTTTTTTTTCTTAAGTTTACCTAATGTTTTGGGTTAATTTCCTTCACCTATCATTAGATTTCCCCCAGAGTAATCCGAAACGTTACGTAAATTAAAAAAAAGCTCGTTTCACTCCTCGAAAAAAGTCAATAAATAAAAACCGTATAAAGTACCGGTGATAAACTTTTATTCATTCCAGTCCAGGTGGTCAAAATTTCTAACAGTTTCTAATAAGTTTCTGCACTTCTGGGGAGGTTATCGTCATAGGACGAATCAGCTATATCCAGTCAATTAGGAACATTCAGTCTTACCCATCAGAACTGATAGCGAATCATTTTTAAGACATTTTTCAATTATGCTTCCGGACGAAAGTGTTACGAAACTTAAGCAGCAATTATCTTGAAACGTGCAAAACAGTTCATACGACCTGTTCAAATCTGACCAAATTTATGTTTTTTTTTCACTTTGGTTTCGACAGTTCTCTTTGGTGTGTTTGGAGACACCTGGTGGTCCAGCCAAAAAACAAAAATTGGTTCAAAAGTTTATACAAGTTTCATGGGCTAGTTTATACGTCTGTTGTTTGTGGTTTTAGTCAGGAATGTCAAGGGTTAAGAAATGTTTCCATGCAAAAAGTTGATCGAATATTCGAACAAATACAAATGCAAAAAAAACTGGGGGAGATGTAAGTTTTATTGCTTTTTTATTCTGTAAATATGCAATATTGTTGCCTAAATAGTACACGTTCTGATGGTGGTGGATTTGGCATTTTTAAGATGCTAGCCATCATATCCTCGAAAGTTGTACGTTTAGAGTTAAGTAAAAAGGAATATCTTCGAGGAAACATCAAGTTTCATTGAGATCCTGTGTATGTTTGTGTTCGTTTTGAGCATAGTTGGTTTTTCTCTCTCGCAACCTCTTTTAGATGGATATTTATTAAAACGATTTATATCTTCACAACACATTTTCTTTATAAAGTTCGAGCCATCATTATAGGTGTTAATGGAACGATCGATAAAAATGACTCCAACAACCTGCTCAATTTGGATAGCTACTCATTGGAACACATTCCTGATGAAGAAGGAGGAGTTTTCGATTGTGTAAGCGGCGAGAAGAAAATACCGCAGATGAAGATTAAGACACTTCATCGCTTTCAGATCTTTATTGAGCTCGACGATCTGTTTCGATAATCCATTGAGCCAGTTCAGTTTTTTTGGGAACTATTTTTCAATTTCCTTTATCAACCTTGCTTGAACCATTCTAACATATTCCGTGAGAAATGAAGCATCGAACGATGATGATGTTCATAATTTTTCATCAATTTGACAGCGATTTGTAAGAGACCTTGAACTCACAAAAGAGAATCATAACAGATCGACTCATCTTTGGAGGAGTTCCAAGTCATGTCATTTTTTTCTCGATTTTTGTGGTATTTTGAAGTCCTCGTCTGGATGAAAGGAAAACTAAACAAGTCAAACTTTGAGACCGCAGGGTATCGAAAAAGTCAAACTTCGACACGCAAGCTGCTTAAAATTTGAAACAAACTCCTCCCATCGGGTATGAAGCAAACAAAAAAAAGTGCAGGTTGCATTACCTACAGTTAAGCACGCTTTAGAAAACGCTCTGTATGTTTTGTCCATTAGAATTAGTTTCGCCAAACGTTTCATTAGAAATTTAGTTAACCCCTCCAGAGAAGTTCTGAAACTTGTTTGTTCCATCTGCCCCGTCGATTACTTATGGTCAGTCAAGTGCACCGCAAGTCATAGTAGAGCAATTGAGCTCGGTCTGAAGATTAGGCAGATGTTCCATTTTCATCGATCATTTTTTTAAAATTATTTTTTGCAAATGTTGCTTATAACTGATTAGATTGGTTTGCTATTATGTGCGGTTGAATCGTTAGCAAGTGTTTGTTTTTTACTTCTGAGTTTCACTTTATATGTTTCGAATCCGTAGCTCTCTTATCGTCTCAGTTTTTAAGAAGTTCTTGTTTTTAATAAAATTATAAAAAAATTTAAAAAAATATTTAAAACTACATTTAAGATGTTCTTGCCTCCGGCCAGTCAAACTATAATTTGAATTCAGCAATGCCTCAAAGCTGTCCGAAATTTGAACACATATCAAATGCAATATTTTAGTCAATTTTATTTCCTCGTTTTTCGAATTCGCGTGACCACCACTTCCATAATGACCATATCGTTTAGATATTCCAGCTGCAAGCTGCCACTTTGAAAATTGAAAAAAAAAAACACCAACACCACCGTGGTTTTTTTTTTGGAAATTCGCATTAAGTTGCTGTTTTTCGTATGAAAACGAATAAAGAAATATAATTATCGCGGTGACTGAATTAGCTCCGAATTATGCCTAATCACAATTTAAATTTAGACAAAATGCATTTATGCAAAAATGCCAAAACATATCTCTTCGGTTGAAACTTATCGAAGCTTAAGCTCAAAATGCAGCCGTCTGGAATTTAGACAGAAAAAAGTATCACCTGCGTTCCAAAATATCATCAAGCTGGGCTTCTCGCTCATGAATGGCGTGGATATCTCTAAAAAATTCAATGCCACCGGCGAATTTTTTATTCGTTTTTGACGAGCAGGAATTTGAAGCTGCACCAGCAAACGGTCTCTTCTCTGTTGCGGTTCCAAGGGCCCCGGAAGATCGTCCCTGGGATGTCAGAAATTAATGCATCAGCCACCGGTCAGCCGTCAGCAAAGCAACAAAAGCACCCGGAGAAGGATCAACAAATTAAACAGGTACCAAGTCCGAGATTGAGAAGTTCCAGTCCAGGTGAATCTGGCCGATAAATTTGGCCTGGAAGCACTCACGACATCGCGCTGCGTAAAGATGCTGCGATGCGAAGAGATGCTAGAAAATAGGAGCTGCAGGGCACACACGGGAGAACAAATCTTCCCACAATCCACAAAAGCTGGGCTCCTCATTTACCGCCAGACGGACAAGGTCTCGAGCTCAAATCGTCGTCGGGGAGATATTTGCTCCCATAAAAATGCGCCGCACACCGAATGATAGCCCTTCTTTCGTCATATTATCGTCGTTCTTGCTTCGATTGGCCGACTGGCTGGCTTGCGGATTAGTGGCGGCGGCTTCGATGGCAAATTTGAAGCATGGAATTGTTCATCTCTTGCGAAATAAACACTCGGCTGGACTTGTCGGAGGAGTCGTCATCGATCGCCAAAATAGAGCCCCTGGGAACTCGTGACTTCTGAGGTGAATTTTACTGATTATGCTTACGCTCGGTCCGATGGACAATAGGGGCCACAGATTTTGATCTGGAAACTCCGTGCGCGGTGGGCCAGTTTTGGCGGAACTTTTGAAAAAGAACTACTTAAAATTATGAATTTGGCGTCAAATTTACTTATTTTTTTACGCAGACGGATTACGCATTCTGTTCAAATGTCATCTAATAGAACTTTATTATTAGCCATTTCGATTTTTTAAGTTGTAATCTTTTTTTTTAATATTTAAATTTTTTTCATTGTCATTAAGGAGAAGAGAGTTTTTAAATGACCTTCTTTCATCTGGAAGAAATCCATCTAAATGCCTCTTATGTTTTTGAATCGAAGATTTCCAACCGAATAAATATATTTGAGGAAACTATTTCTTTAGTAAATAGTGACACCTGTAATACATTGAAACGTAAAAGACCATAAGCGGACAGCATATGACTTATCGCCTCTTCTTGGGGTGCTTATCAATAAAAGAAAAAGTTAGAATCTGGTGAATTCTGGTACAAAATATGTCAAAATCTATGCGAATAAACTTGAAATTGCTTCTCCTACACCCACAGGCAACGAGCTGGATTTAGTCGAAGACTTTGTCTATCCCGGCTCACTGGTGATCGCAGACAATGATCACCGGAAGTCGTGCGACTATGGACTCCACAAGCAACTGCGCTCGAGAAGGCTTAGTCCTTGCACGAAGTGTAACCTTATAGACAAAAAAACTGAGCACTGTTGTATATTATAACGTAGCCCTGAAAAAAAACCATGCGTTAAAAGTCAGGTTAAAAGAGACAGGAAGAGGATTGAAATTGAGGAAAACGTGAAATTGATAGCAAAATGTATTAAATTTACAGATAGTTCTAAATCTATAGAGAATACTACTATTTAGACATTCCACTACTTGGATACTGGTGGTCAAGTAAATATTATCGGGTTTGAATAAGCCGTAAGTACTCTGAAGAGTAATTTAAACAATATACTTTATTAAAATCCATCTTTCTGGATAGGTTAGAGAGAAGCTTAATACCGAGAAAACCTTTCATATTTGATCAAATCAAACTATATAGCATAGTATTTGCTAAAATTGTTCTACAATATTAGCTGAGTAAGCCGAGAGAATATTGTGAGTCCTGACATAAAACTTGAACCAAGTATTGTAAAAAATGATTAACATAAATTGAAGGTTAGAGCAAGATTCACGAGCGATCTGAAAATCTAACGTTGTGCGTAAAAAGTAGGGAACAACGCCACTAAAATTGTGAGTTACAACCTTGAACTTTATAAAATTTACTCTAATGAATCTAACTTTCCTAAAAATCTACAACTAAATTTTTTTTTGTTTAGATTTTGCTCGACTCACGGTTTCTCTCGGCCTCGGAACTTCCGGAGACAATCGTTGAGGATCTGCCATATCCATCTTTGCGCCCATTCGCAACTGATGATTGCAGAGAACAATAGGTTGATCCAGGGGTGGAAAACAGAAGAAAAAAACAAAAAAATCGCTCAAACGTCAAATTTATCTGGTTAAATCACCGACCAGTGAGCAGGCATCAAATTTTGTTTCATAGGAATGACCATTCTTAAAACTTTTTTTAAGTCGTTGATAGAGTTTTGCATTGGATAAGTTTACAAGTTTCACCAAACTGAGCATGCCTCACCTATAAAACAACAGCTTTGTTGATTTTGTTTGGTTCCGGCACAAATTTTTATTATAAACGATTACAAATCTTATCAAAAAGTGTTTATTTTTTTGTCGAAAAGTAAAAAAATGCTGCAGCTAAATTTCTATTTGCTTGACCTAGAGGTTGATGATGATAAACACACGCTAGAAATTATTAAACCATTTACGATTAAAAAATAACCATTTTGACCTTTTCCCGGGAAATGCCATTTTATGAGTTCTCCATGAGAACCGATAAAATGACTTTTCGGGGAGAAGTAGAAATATGGTTATTTTTCAACCGTGTTGAGTCGCTTGATTCGAATCCGGCAGCTTGCTGTCTTGCCAATTGTCGCGCCAGATTCCAAATCCAACACTTGATTCTTTTCGGCTGCCGTGAGGATGGACATGACCGCGGAAATGTTTGCTTCATACCACAGATGGTTCAAAATTCCTCGCCTTCGCTGTTTGGTTGGCATCGAGCGGAGTTCGTTACAGATGTCCTGCATTTGCTGGGACTTGTTTTCTCCATTCACGGTAACGAAACATTCGGTGAGGTTATCCGATTCCTGCAAATAAATTCTGTTTTTGAAGTTCACTGCTGATGTTTCAAAATGATAACTTACCTTGTAAGATAAAAACTGCACCAGTGCACTTAAACGGCAAAAAGTATGATTAGGTGTTTTATTATAATTTTAATGGCATGTGCGGCGGAATGAAAACAAGAGAGAATTTATTTTATAGAATTTGAAAGAAAGGTGGATAGACAGGCATTAGTGCGCCAATAGGAGAATGCTTGATAGGTGTTGAAATTTTAAGCTAGAGGGCATGTTGATGAAAAGCTCCCATGAATTGCTCCCGCCTTTGCTCAGCACTAGCTAACTATACATGAGAAACCCAGAAAGAGAATTCCCATGTATAGCGAGCCCAGTGGTTTGAGAGCGTGTTTTCACGCACACTTCAAACGAGCAAAAACGTAGCAACCCATGGGCCTACTGAGCTCATGTATAGTTAGCTAGTGCAGAGCAAAGGCGGGAGCAATTCATGGGAGCTTTTCATCAACATGCCCTATAGCCTAAAATTTCAACACCTATCAAGCATTCTCCTATTGGCGCACTAATGCCTGTCTATCCACCTTTCTTTCAAATTCTATAAAATAAATTCTCTCTAGTTTTCATTCCGCCGCACATGCCATTAAAATTATAATCATACAAATTACGGCGATTAAAATCATATAACAAACAATGATTAGGTGTTTTGGACTATTTCGTAATTTTTGAAAATTTTGTATGAAAATTACTATTTTAACAAACTTAATATAAATTCATACAAAATTTTCGTATAAGCAACTTTTAAAGTAGGATGCTTGGTGTTATTTTTGGCTCTATTTTTTATTTCTTTTGAAAACCGGGTTTTAGAGTAATTGATCATTAAATGATAAATATCATCAAGACATTTCACGAAACTCAAGAAAAAAAAAGTGTGATATGATTGATCAATCATAAGAAACATTAACATTTACATAAACTTTGTTGAATTTATACTCATTAATGGGTAAAAAATACTCATTTGTATGATATTTTCAGCTTTATTTGACTGTTACTCAAAAAAAACGGTGCTTTAAGGTGCCTGGAATCTCTTTCATTGTATTTTTAGGTCTTTGAACTAGATCTTGATAATAAAAAGAGTATGGGGAAATGCGGGGATTTTTTGGTAAGGCTTTAAAGTTTTTGACTTTAAAAAAAATAATTATTTACTCATTTTTTATCATAGATCAATTTAGTGTGTAAAAATTTTGAATGGTTCAAATGATAGCTTTTTTCCATAGAAATATCTGTGATTTAAATTTTTTTCTTCATCATATAAATTTTTCAATTTTTCAAAGTCTGATGTCTGTAGTGCGTTCAGTATTCGAGATAATGAGTTTAAAAACTGGGAATATCTTAGTCAAATATTAAGTTATCAACTAGTAAAAATAAAAATGCGATCCGATAGAGTTCAGGTTTTCGCTTTTTGCCGCCTCAAACCCCATAGTGCAGTGTAGTCTTTTGTAATTTATTTACTTTACAAATTACAGTTATTTCAAAAAGACTGTTATGCTAACTGTTATAAAAGTTTACAGGAAGTTATAAAATATTGGAAAAAATTGACTTCAAGCAAGATCGATTGCGTAGACAAACAATGTTTTTTCGGTTCTGTTTTTCGATTGAGGTTAAATTTTCATCCTTTTTTCGGTTAATACCCGAATATGGTTAAAACTGTTCCTTATAATATTGATGAAAAATAACCATATTGGTAGTTCTGCAGTAAATACTAGAAAATGGTTATTTTTATTCAAAAATGGTTAAATAAAAATGAGCGTGCACGTTATAAATGTTTACAGCATCACACGGTTGAGCGAGACTACTCAAATTAGATTCGTGGCAACACAACAGTGTTGTCAGATATTCTGGGTTGAAACAAATATTATGTTACTCATTGAGAAATGAGTGCTTTCTCGGTCAGGTTATCCAAGTGTGAATTGTGACAAATAAGTTATCGCTTATGATACAAATAACATTGTAACGAGTAGACGAAGAATGAGAATAAGGATTAACTCTATTGCAGTTCTAAAATCTGGAAGAGGGCCACCAGCCAGCGCCGAGATGATCCAGAGGGACCAGCCAGAGAACCACCAAGCAGCGAGATGTCCCAGGCCAGCCAGGAGACGCCGCACAGTGGTCCAAAACCCAGAAAAGCTGGCAGAAAGTCGATTTTTGAAGCGCTCATAATTATCTATCCAATAATTTCATCGTGTTCCGGCATTTTCAAGCTAAATGAAACCATGAAAATGATAGTCTTAAGTTTACCCGTTTCGGAGTTCTCAAAGAAATGCTAAGAAAAGATTGAATATTTTTTGAAAAATTCGCAAAGATTTGCTTACATTGAAAAACCAATAGATATTCAAATCGCGAATATACAGGCCCGTGCGAAGGACCCGTCCATGGGGGGGGTTTTCGAAAATCAAATTTAGCCGAAAATAATAACAATAGCAAAAATACACAAGAAATAAGTAAATTCATTTCTAAACCATTTTCATACTTATAATTATCACACAAACTCAAAAATTAATAAATTTTACTAATAAAACTAATCAACTTTTTCAAAACGAATCAAAATTTCATGTTCCAAACCAGTGCATGTTTCGGTAAGTCAGTGATAAATTATTCAAAACGATGTTCCTTATTCTGGACTAGAAATTTGCTTGAAAATAAAAAGGGTTCTTAAAATATTACACCAGATTTTTGAAAAATCTGAATCTTCAAATAAATGTCAGATCACGTAAAAAATTAACCATGATAAAAAATTGTTAGCAAAATTATTATGATTGTTATTTATTATTCATCTTGTTTTACATTTCTTCTCTTAATTTTCAATGAAGGATTGATTAAAAAAAATCACTATAGTAACCTGAATTTGGAAAAAAGAATTATTACGATTTACAATGGGAATATGACTTCTCGATTAGGAAAAAAAAACTTTTCGAACTTCAATAGCTGATAACTGAATTTTATTTGATAAAAAGAAGAAACTATTTTTTTTTTCCAGATTGCTAGTGATCAAAGTCAAAGATAAAACTCCTTTTCTATATTAAAATTCGTCCAGTAATTCAAATAAAAGGCAAAAAAAATACTGAAGGTTAAAATAACAACTTTAATAGTATTACTTTAAATTCGGTAATTTTAAAGTTTTTTTTTCTGAAAATTAGAATTCAATTTGGTTTAAAACTTCATTAAAATTGGGGAAAAGTACATAAATTGAAAGCCTCTAAACTTTTTCGCAGAATTCAGAATAACTTGAAGTCTTGAGGAAAGTTCCAAAAATTGATTTATACCTTTATTTTTAGATCTTGTGTTTTTGATTTAAAGTTTTGTCAAAATAATGCAGAAATTTCTAAAACGATATTAAAATATTTGCAAAAGTTTTTCAACAAAACAAAAGCTTATAGTAAAACTGCATCTTATTAGTCAAAATTAGCTTTCAAATTCTCTGTGCCTCAAAGGATGTTAATTTCGTGGCCTTGTGTTATTTATCAAACGTTTTCTAATGTGATGTTGAACTTTTAGAAGAACAAAAATAAAAAAAAATTAGACTGCAATTGGTTTCTTGAAGAATATTTCATATCAGCACAATTTTTTGTAAATCAAAGTTTTTAGTAAAAAAGAAGAGTATTCTCTTTAGGTTTTAGATTTTAATTAGCTAATTCTGATAACCATCATGAGTTATGATGCATGGCTTCCAACTTGTTGATGCATAAAATTAGTATTCGATAAATTCATTTTGAATTAAAAATTTTTCACGATCTGAATTTGTTTGGTTATAATTCTGTATAAAAAACCCAGACGAGGTAGCGTTTTTGTATGTCAAGTGTAGAGTTTCAATGCTAAAGGTTGATTGAATTTCCAATCTAAATCTACGATTCGTGTATCAATATGTATGCAATGTCGTGAAATAAAATGTCTCAAGCCTAGGGTGATTGAAGACTAATTTCCGCCGGAGGCGAGAAAAATCTCTTACTTTCTTGTTAACACTTATTTTCCAGTCCAGGCCAACTCTTATGTTCCAGTTGATGCAATAGAGCTTAACATTTTTGTAATTAACCAAGAGCTAATTGTAAATGCTGCGAAGAAATTGAAAGCCTCATTCGCTCCCGGACCTGATGGAATTCCAGCTGTGATTTACTGCCGCTGCATCGAAGCTCTTTCAATGCCTCTAGCACGAATCTACAACAGATCTCTTCAGCAACGCAAATTTCCTGAAAAATGGAAAAATTCATTTATGGTTCCAATATTTAAAAATGGTGACCGAAGAAATGTCAAGCAGTATCGAGGTATTACTAGTTTGTCGGCAGGTTCTAAACTTTTCGAAATCATCGTGAGTGGCGCTCTATTACGAGCTTCATCCCAATATATTGCGGCTGAACAGCACGGGTTTATGCCTGGTAGATCGGTGAGTACAAACCTTTTGCAATACACATCGTTTTGCCTGAACCAGATGGAGTGTAAAAAGCAAGTAGATGCTGTTTACACCGACATCAAGGCTGCATTTGACAGGATTGATCACAGAATATTGCTTGCCAAACTATCTAAACTTGGTGTTCATGAGAACATGGTTGTTTGGTTGGAATCCTTTCTCACAGATCGGTGTATCAGAATTAAATTTGGTGACAGCATATCCTTTCCTTTCATAAATCGGTCTGGTGTGCCTCAGGGAAGCAATCTTGGACCTCTGCTGTTTGTATTGTTTTTCAACGATCTGATAATCAGTTTGGATGATGGAACTAAGATTGCATACGCTGATGATTTGAAAATATATGTCCCAATAGAATGCTCCGAGGATTGTGCTCACCTCCAATCGCTGCTCGATCGGTTTAGTGAATGGTGTAGACTGAATAAGTTATCCCTTTATGCCTTTATCACGACGAGCCATGGTACTCTCGGTAAAGTTTGTGGAAGACGAAGTGAATGGATGTCGGATGAAACCTGGAGGATGATCGATGATCGGAGAAAGGCGAAAGTCGGAATTGAGCAGGCATGTACCGGGTCAGCCAAAGCAGCCGCCCGCTTACGATATGCGGAGCTGGAAAAGGCAGTTAAACGAGCTTGTAGACGAGACAAGAGAGCCTGGACAAACTCCCTAGCCGAAGAGGGAGAAAGAGCCGCCGCCATTGGAGATATCCGATTATTATATGATATTTCTCGCCGCCTTAGTGGTGCAAGGACTAATGCAAGAATGCCGCTGAAAAACCGAGCAGGTCAGTTGCTGACAGATCGAACAGATCAGCTCAAGCGTTGGACTGAGCATTTTGATCAACTTTTCCGAGTTACAAATAGCAATGGCCAACAGAACCCGCAGCTCGAGGCGCCCACAGTAAGTCGCATTAATGGCGTCAACTCGGAAGCGCCCACGCTGGCTGAAATAGAAGCGGCAATCAAGGACATGAAATCCAACAAAGCGCCTGGAATCGATTGCATTCCTGCTGAAATGCTCAAAGCCGACCCTGCCTTGTCAGCACAAATGTTGCACCGTCTTTTCGCTGACATTTGGGATACTGCAACATTCCCGGCCGACTGGATGCAGGGTATCCTCGTAAAGGTCCCAAAGAAAGGAGACCTAACAGAGTGCGGTAACTGGCGTGGCATAACTTTGATCTGTACAACCCTTAAAGTACTCTGCAAAGTGATCCTGAACAGGATCCAGGAGAAAATCGACGCTACACTCCGACGGCAACAAGCTGGATTCCGATCCGGACGATCATGTGTGGACCACATCACAACGCTACGAATAATACTGGAACAAATCAACGAATTCCAGGACTCTCTTCTGCTGGTGTTCGTTGATTTCGAAAAAGCATTTGACCGACTGAACCACGAAAACATCTGGGCTGCTCTTAGACGACGAGGGGTCCCAGAGAAACTAGTCCATCTCATCGAAGCACAGTACGAGGCATTTTCGTGTAAGGTCTTGCACGACGGTGTCTTGTCCGAACCAATCCCGGTAACTGCTGGAGTGAGACAAGGATGTATTTTGTCACCGCTGCTTTTTCTCATCGTAATGGATGAGATCTTGACTGGATCGATTGACTGTAGACCAAACCGAAGATTGCCGTGGAATCCTTCAACCATGGAGCAACTGAACGACCTTGACCTGGCAGACGATATTGTTTTGCTCGCCCAAACACAACAAGACATGCAGAGCAAACTCGACGACCTCACCGAAAGCTCCAAGGCAGCAGGTCTCAAAATCAATGTCGGAAAGACCAAGTCGATGGAAATCAATACAGAAAATCGTTCCAATTTCGTGGTAGCTGGACAACAGGTTGAGACAGTGGAGTGCTTCCAGTATCTTGGTAGCCAGATTACGCCTGATGGTGGTACCAAGAAGGACATCGAAACCCGGATCAGAAAAGCCCGATTTGCGTTTGCGAGTCTCCGAAACATCTGGCGGTCACGCCAGATCTCTCTACGAACTAAGATCCGAATCTTCAACTCAAACGTCAAATCCGTATTGCTGTACGGGTGTGAAACTTGGTGCACATATGCGGTGACGACGCGAAAACTGCAAGTTTTTGTGAATCGCTGCCTGCGGAACATCATCCGCGCTTGGTGGCCTGGCAACTGGATCTCAAACGTTGAACTTCATCGCCGGTGTCATCAAAAGGCGCTAGAAATCGAGATTCGGGAACGTAAGTGGAGATGGATTGGGCACACGCTGCGAAGAGATGAAAACGAGATTTGCAGAGAGGCGCTTGACTGGAATCCAGATGGGCATCGAAGAAGAGGCAGGCCCAAAAGCTCGTGGCGGCGAAGTCTAGCCGCTGGAATCCGCACAGTTGACGAGAACCTTGGCTGGCAGCAAGTGAAGACGCTGGCTCCGGATCGCCAGCAGTGGAGATCTTTTATCTCAGCCCTATGCGCCGGTCAATCGGCGCTGGACCCTTAGAGTAGAGAGAATAAGTTATCTGTCAGTGTCCCTAAATGCTATGTAGTTACCTTCCATCGAAAAAAATCACCCATTCTACACGAATATAGCATCGATCATCAGCATCTTAAAAGGGTATTGGAAGTTGACGATCTAGGTGTTACCCTTGATGCACAGCTCACGTTCAACAGCCATCGAACAACCGTCATAAATAAAGCCAATCGACAACTTGGTTTCATTTCAAAAATAGCACGAGAATTTACTGATCCGCTGTGCTTGAAGTCGCTGTACTGTGCACTCGTCCGGTCCATAATAGAACATGCTGCAATCGTCTGGGCCCCCTACCAGCTGTGTTGGATCCTACGAATTGAGCGCATACAAAAGCGTTTTCTAAGATTCGCCCTACGACATCTGCCATGGCACCATCCTGAGGATCTTCCCGCTTATCCCAACCGCTGCCAGCTTTTGGGTATTGAAACACTGGAACGCCGCCGAAGGATTCAACAAGCAACATTCGTCGCTAAAGTATTGAACGGTGAGGTCCAGTCACCACACTTGCTGGAAATGATATGCTTTAGTGCGCCATTAAGGACCTTACGATCTCACTCGTTGCTATCAACTCGAGTCCACCGAACATCCTACGGCTATAATGAGCCATTGAGTGCGATAATGCGAGTATTCCAGGACGCTGAACATCTGCACCAGTTCAATGAACCAGCTAGTCGATTTATTCGTCGTGTTCGTCAGTCCAGTCTATTTAATTCTATCTGATCTGTTTTTTTATATATATTAAAATTCATTTAAACAAATATGTTCGATGAATAAATGAAATAATAATAATAATAATAATAATTTAACACCTTCTAAAATCAAGTAATTTTTCTTTACTTTTTCGAAAATTTTACTTGGAAAAATCTTCATGGGGGGGGTTAAACCCCTAAAACCCCCCCCCCGTTCGCACGGCCTTGCGAATATATATTTCTTTGCAATAATTTTTTTATTTTTGTTAGGCATATTTTACACTTTATCTAATAAAAATTTGTGATTTGGAATAAAGTTGAAATTTTTTATATGGAATTTAGTTGCAAAAAACGACAAATATTTTGAATTTTATAACTTCTACTAGAGATTTAAAAAAAACTCCACATAACTCCACTCTAATTTTACGTTGGATAGATTCCCGCATTTCTGGACTACAAAATATGGCAAATTGGGCTGCCTTTTTTGCCATTTTTGGAGAACGGCGTCAAAGAGTTGAACCACTTTTTTCATCAAATTTGACTTCTAAGCCAATAATCTCCCGGAACACGAACTAAATTGATATTTAATTGGATCTCTAGGTTGATTTTTCTCAAAAATCCATTCAAAAAACATCCTTTTCATATTTTGAAGCACTATCAGTATGAATTTCTGTGTTATTTTTACTATTAGGAAAACTCCCAAAACATAATTATATTACGGTTTCTCAAATATTTTTCTGATTATTGTTCAAATCATAGAACCTTTTTTGCTGTTCAATATTCATGAGAACCAATTGAAACTTTATAAATTGTTAGAAACTTTTATGGTATTATTTTAAAAATATGAAATATGAAATAAGTTTAAAAATAAATATAAAAAGTTAAATTATAAAATTTAGAAAATATGAAGCAAAAAGTTTGTATTTCTCGTTTAAAATGTAAATTTAGTGTTTTGTAAAAAAAACCATTGCTATAATAAATGATTATTTAAAAAAAAGCCTACAAACTAATTTCAAAATTTTGATCAGTAGTGGCGAAATTGTTGATCAATTCTCATCTATCATAAAATTTCTATATTGACTCGTTAATTAATGAAAAATTTAAAAAAAATGATCGGTACTAGAGCGTTGTCAGGTCAATCTGGATTGATTTAATTTCACATGTATTGTAATTTTGAGATAATTTTAGATTCAATTAACCTTGTGATAGGTTTTGCAGCAATCTGTTGGAAAATTTTAATACAAGAATTTACTTACTGAGATATTAAAATAAATTAAATTTTTCGAATTCTTACAATAAAAAAAAAATTCAAAAGAAAATATGAAAATAATATGTTATTTTTTGTGAAATTATGATTATTGAACAATTTTGAAAGGTTTCAGAGCAAAAATGGTTGAAAACAGACTTTTTGCCAGCTTTTTTGAGAATTGGACCACTGTGCGCCGCCAGCGTTCGTTTACGCGAGGGTTACTCTCGATGCCGCCAAGAGCCACGCTGTGGTTAGCATGCGTAAGCTCACGTCTGACGGCCGGGAGCACCCTGGAGAAGTTGGTTGGAATTGCTAGCCGAGAGGATTACTCTCATGCTCTGGTTATGCATTGCTGTTACCATGCAAAAGCACAGTTGCAAGCAGTTAAATTATTGTTGGCAGAGGTAGCATGGGCTTCGGTTAGTCGCCAGCGACTTAAACCGCCCCATGCTGCCAAATCTAGCCAATGCTCAAAGTCATCGAGAAAAGGTGTTGATGACTAAAAGATGTTGTTTTTCTGAGGTTACCAGAAAACAACTTGCCAGAAATTCTTACCACAAGCCAGTTGAGGCTGTCAGCCACCAGAGGCAATGCAAAGTTCGATTCGTTGTCGATTGTCAACACATTGTTCGAGATCAGAGCCTGTGTTTGAGGTCAGGACTCTTGCAGAGCCTTTCGTCATCACCACAGCAAAAAATGGCGAATGTCTGAAGGCCAAGAGAACTGGAACAAAGTATTTGAACAGTATGGTCGGGAAGTCAATTGTACCAATTATACTGTATAATGTATTTGTGATTCCAGAGCTCGACGAAAACTCGAACGAACGGGAAAAGGGTTACTTTTCACTTGACAAGTCAAGTTTGAGTTTTCAGGGGAGATTTACCTAAGGAATACTTCTGAACGGCTTGTACTGCTTGAATTTGTTTTGAAGCCCTAAAATCAGGCGGAAAGCCTTTATTAAAGTCAGCCAGCTGTCAAACAATGTTATATGCGACTCGGCCATCTTGGCGATGGAGCATATCAGCGAATGGTCCGTGACAATGTGGTACAGGGTATCTACCATATTCCAGCCAAGGTGGAGAAACAAGCTGTCCGCGAAAGCTGTATGGCAGGTAGACAAGCAGCCAACAGTTTTCAAAACTTCGAGCTGCCTAGGTCGGGCAGACCATTAGAGCTTGTGCACTCGGACGTGTGTGGGTATATGGAGGTGTCGACGTTTGACGGTTTCCGTTATTTCGTCATGTTCACTGACGACTACACCCACCTCATGACCCTCTATCTGCTCAAACACAAAAGCAAGGTATACGAGTGGTTCAAGAAGTACGAGACTATGGCAACTGCACACTTCGGTCAGAAGTTGTGCAAGCTGCGATGCGACAACGGGCGTGAATACGTTAGTAACAAATTTCATTGTTCTGAGAAAGGAGTTCAAATGATGTCCCATATACTCCGCAGCAGAACGGCGTCAGCGAGCGAGTTAACCGTACACTGATGAATAATGCCAGAACGATGATCCATGGTAGCGGATTGTCGAAGACGCCGTGGGATGAAGCTTTTTTGTACCTCACAAACAGATCATTAACAAAAGGTCTTGTGATCAACAAGACTCCTTCCGAGATGTGGTACGGTCGGAGGCCAAAGCTGAGCATCCTGCGCATTTTCGGTTGTCACACAGATCCCCAAGGAAAAGCGGCAGAAGCTTGATCCGTAATCGAAACACGTGGTATTAGTGGGTTACGCGAATAACAGATACCGGTTTTGAAATTGTTCTAGTCGATCTAGCGAGATACACCACAACAAGATCTTCAATAACACCAGCGTTTTGGAGCCAGTGCGAAGCGATGCTACACCAAAGATACACCAATAACAGAAAACAAATCTTAGCGGATAACCAATCACACTGTGCCTGCTGCTCCCGATCACACTGTGGTTAACAGTGTGGCTGTTGGCGATCACGGCAAGAGCGACCACGAGATCAGCGCGGAATTTCCGGTCGATTACCACGATTCCGTCATCCCTGAACCGGCCCTGAGACGAACTCAGCGTAAAGGAGGAACTACACAGCGCTACGTGGCTAACTTAGCCGCTGTTGTTGATGAGGTGCTACCTCAGAACACTGAGCTGAAGGACCGGGATGACTGGGATTCCTGAAAGGTCGCCATCGAAGAGGAGATGACAGCCCTGAAGAAGAACAAGATTTGAGAAGCGGTTAGCTTGCCCCCTGATTACAGGAAACCCATCCTGTCCAAGTGGGTGTTCACCGTGACGGATGGCCGCCACAAGGCTCGATTGGTCGCAAAGGATGTTCCCGAAGACCAGGATTGGACTTCTGGAAACCACTGAAACCACTGGAAACCAATGCACCGGTTGCCAAAATGGGGAGAGTTTCAAGCCTCTAGCCGGCTTGAATCAAGCGGGTCGTACTTGGAACTAGCGGTTCGACGACGAGACAAGAAAGCTTAGTTCTCTTTCTATCCCTTGAAGAGTGGCTGCTGCATTTACCGGTCCTGCAAGCGAGGACTCCCCCTTATCTTGTACGTGGATGATATCCTGATTGCCGGAAAAGACGTTTCAGAGGTTATCTGGAACAAGGCCGAGCTTGGAAGACTATTCCAGATGAAGGATCTGTTGGAATTCAACACTTTCTTGGGAATGACCATCATTCGAAACGTTACCAAGAGTATCCTCGAAATTTCGCCAGCAGAATACGTCGAAAAGGCGCTGAGATAGGAATCCTTTGCCATGCAGCCAAGGAAAGTTTGTGGTTAACAAACTTTCTGGGTGAATTGGGTGTGGTCAGCACTCCTTTCTCGTTAATGGAGGACAACATCCCTTGCATCTAGTATCTGGAAGAGGCGCGAACTCATCAGCGGATGAAGCATCTAGACGTTAAGTATGCGTTCATCAGGGACAGATGTTTTAAATTTCTTAAAAATTGTATTATTTTGCTTAAGTGAAACTGTACTTACGTATTAAACATCCCACACATAAGGTAGTGAATTTCTCGATTGTTAAATTATGTAAAAAAAACTTTCTTTTTGTGATATAATTGGTTAGACTCCTACAACAATTTGCTTATAGTTATTTTGAAGAATATGAGTTTTTCGCTTTAAAATAATAACTGTTAATTAATCAAGTAATTTAATCATGAATTTAGAAGAGTATTATATTCGATTATCTGAAAATACTTCAGCATTTTAACTGAAAAAAAAATCTTCTTTCGATAACATTCTAACTGATTTAAAATCTGTCAATCTTAGAGCAATTTATTTAATTTTATATTTAATGAAGCTAATTGTGCGCTTGATTCTGTAATTTTTTTCTATCGTTTCTCTCAAAACAAATGAAAATGTAAAATAAATTCAAATACTAAAAACTCCAGAAGGTATGCATTGAAATGTTTCTAAAAATTTTCAAGCATTTCATAGAAAAGTGTATTTTTTTCTCAAACCAAAATACTTTTGACAAAAAATGTTAAATTTAATTTGAAAAAACCTAAAATTAAAAAAAAACACTGCAATACTGCGTTATGACATCACGAGTATATAAAAAAAAACTATGAATATTCAAACCTTTTTATGTTGTTTTCAATTAAAAACCAAATTTGTTGCAACTTACCCCCTTTTCTTAGCTTTTTTTTGTAAACTTAAAAATAACTGCTGTTATCAATAATTTTTCTGAATTCGTCAATTTGAAGTCCCATCAACCTTAACACTTTTGATGTACAAGCGGTATTATTGTCTGTGGATATTGAGTTTTTAGAAGCCATTGAAGTTTAAAAGAGTTGTATGATACTCCAGTTGACGGTATATTGTCAATGCAGTTGAAATCCTGAGTTTTCACGCTGGTGATTGGCAAACTTGCCAATCAGCGATGGTGAAAAATTTATCAAACACCTACACCTCAGCAATTGGCAACCCTTTGGTTTGGTTTGGTTCTGATTTCCGACACTTGGAAGATGTTTCATAGATAGATGTCCGGTCAACAAGAAATGTCGTCAGTGATGTCGCCGTCGCTGTTGATGATGAAAACTCCGGTTTGGGGATTCAGCGACAATACTAACGGCCGTATTTAGCCTAATAGCGCAGATTTACGAAAGGCTGAGAAGCTGATCCTACGCTTTAAACGCTGTATTTTTAAATGATTTTATTTGCCTAAGCCCACCGTGAAAAACGATGCCTTGATATTGTGTAGGGTACAAGCAAACAATCAATCCTAAAACTAACTATCAAATGAGTCTTATAATCAAGCCTTGTAATTTCGATAGATCCATGTTGGACAGCTTAGTATAAAAGAAATTAATATACCTACCAAGTTTTTCAAAAAACCTAATTGCTCAGAACATAACAAAGCACCTAAAAGTTTTATTTCAGCACCTTACATAGACGCATAACAAACTGCAGCTTCCCAAACAGCCGAAAAATACCGGTGTGGGAAAGATTTGGAGTGATGAGCAAAACTAAAGCGAAACATTTAGCTTGCTTGGGGGCGTGCATCGGAAAATAACTGCTTGGATTTTGTTGGTCGCCACTTTTCTTTGCTGGAATCCATTCGTTTTGGGGAAGGATATCATCGCAGTAAGCGTTGCATCTCGTGTGGCCCTGTAATTTTCTGATTTCAGTGAATTATTTTTTTTGTGTGTTTCGGATTTCGTTGTTGCTGCGTCTTCAGTCGGTCCCCCGTAATTTAATTCATATTAAAACAAATTGGCAATGGATTTTTCGAATATGATATGGCGCAGCGCCAGTCTGGGATCTGGGATATTTGGGGTTCATTTTATGTGACGATAATGCGAAAAACATCGAAAGATCTGCCTAATGAATGAACCCAAATTGGCTCCAAAGTGTTCCGAATCTCGGACTGCTACCCGTGTTACTTATTGGTTCGATTTCGGATTGAACCGGGGAACCATTGATTACCGGTGTTTTTGATGATTCGAAGAATTAACGGGTTTCAGTATCGGAAAACGAAATCGTTTCAACATGTATAGATGTTCTGAAAATGGTCTGAAATGCAGTAAAAAAGCTTTTTCGGCATAATAACTGGAATCGAAGTTCAATATAATGAAAACTTCGTCATACTACCTTATTAGAGCTTCGTTAAATTCAAAGAATTTTAATAAACACGATGGAGCATTAATTTTTAATCATCTTATAAGAATTGAATGACCTTGTAAGTTTTCAATTTTATGTAAATTTGACGAAAAATAAAAACAAAATGGTTTAAAAGTTTTCTTGCAATTTTTCGACTTTTCGCGTAAGGAATTACACAGCAAAAATTAATTATTTCCTGTAAAATTACGCAAATGTCCTGTAACAAAAAGGAGCACTACTGAACCAAGTCAATACTGGAAACGACGAAATTATTAAAGAGATTCGTGCCCTGAGCCAGTCGGTACGTGAGACACGTCAAGATGCTGGAGTAGCTCAAGCCGAAATGCGAGCGTTGGGTCAGGCAGTTCGAGAAGCGCGACAAGATGCTGGACAAACACGGGTTATGCTTGAACAAACTCGTCATGAGATTGCTACCCTTGTCAAGACTTCGGTAACTATTGAAGAGTCGCAGAACTTTTTGGCTGAAAAGTTCGATACTTTGCAGAATGGATTCGATGTTTTCAAACATGAATTGTCTTCATTAAAACATGAAAGCAAGAAATTCAAATCTGAGCTAGCGGTAGCAGAAGAACGCAACAGGGAACTTACGCTTAAAGTGGATAACTTGGAACTCGAGATGGACAAGATGAACAGAAACTTTACATCAAAAAATGCTGTAATCCTTGGAGTGCCCCCTGCTGAAAATGAGAACACGGTTGAGCTGGTCTGCAAAATTGGTGCTGCAATTAAATGCCCGTTAGAATTAGAACAAGTTGCGAATGCTAGGAGGCTTGGATCGAAAAATTCGTCTAATGTTGTTGCACCAATTCTTGTTCAGTTTAGCGACGAAACAGTTAAAGAAAAATTAATTGATCACAAACGCGCGCATGGAGTTTTGGTTGCATCTGCTGTAAGCGATGTCTTTTCTCAATCTACGAAGAAGATAACCATCCGAGATGAAATGACTTCGTTTGGAAGAGAACTTCTAGAATGCGCCAAAGGCGTCCAGGAACAATATGGATTCAAATATATTTGGCCAGGGAGGAACGGAAAAGTGCTGATTAGACGTCAAGACGGTGAAGGTGGAGCAAGTTAGCAGTAAACAAGAATTGTATGCCCTATCGAAAAACATCAACAAGCGTGGACTGTTTTCTTCCAACTCAACTTCATCTCCAGAGCAACCGGAACCAAAGCTAGTCCAAAACTAAATAATCATACGGAACAGCAAACTCAAACTTTTATTGTAAAATGAATACTCCAAATTTCAATTATTATTATGAAACAATAGAATCTTTAAATAAAAATACAACAAGCTCAAACTCTCGTTTTACTTTGCGTCTAATGCAATTAAATGCTAGAGGTTTGAACAACTTAAGCAAAGTCGATGATATAAATTTTGTTCTTGAGCAATACGTGAATAAAATTGATGTGATCGTTATTGGAGAAACTTGGCTCAAAACGCATGCGGCACAATCTTTAAACTTTCTGGGATACAAGGGGATATTTTCTTGTCGCCACGATAGAGATGGTGGTGGACTTGCGGTTTTCTATAAAGAAGATCTCTCTTGCGACGTAGTCATCAATTACTATTCGGAAGGATTCCACCACATTCATGTAACAATTGAACTAGATTCTCAATTACATCATCTACATGCCATTTATCGACCTCCTTCATTTAGTATGCCTCTATTTCTGGATAAACTGGAGAGTTTACTAGCTAGTACTAGAAGAGGTGTCCCATGTTTAATCGTCGGAGATATCAACATCCCAGCCAACAAAACTCATATCGACTCTACTAGAGACTATTGCTCCATGTTAGACAGTTACAATTTCGCTATAACCAATACGTTTGTAACAAGACCAATAAGTGGTAATATATTGGACCATGTCGTATGCTCGGAAGCTATTGTTGGCAGAGTAATTAATGAAACCTTATTATCCGATATAAGCGACCATTGTATTATTTTTTCGAGCGTTAATCTGGCTAGACGTATTTTCAAAACTATTCTCCAGAAAACCATAGTTGATTATACAAAAGTTGACGCTGAATTCGAAAACTCGACCCGCAATATCTCCGCTAGTTCTGCATCAGAAAAACTCGAATATGTGATCAATCTGCACAAGAATCTCCTTAAAAAATACTCTAAAAAAGTTGAAATTCAAGCCAAAGTAAAAGGTTTCTGCCCTTGGATGAATTACGATGTTTGGGGGTTGCTTAAAGCTAAAAACAATCTCCTAGCACGATGCAAACGCCACCCACATGATTGTCGACTCAAGGAATTACTTGTACAGATGTCTAAAAAAGTTCAACAAGCCAAAACGCTAGCTAAAACTAGTTACTACGGATCACTTTTCCAGTCCTCAAATCAAAAAGCAATGTGGAATACTATAAACGCTCTGACCAATCGAAAAAATGTGAAAGCAAACAAAATAACACTCAACATAAACGAAAAGCCCACCAGTAACCCTTCGTCTGTCGCAAGTCACTTCAACGAGTTTTTTGCGAATATAGGCCCGCAGCTTGCCTCAACTATTAGTAGTCAACGAAATATAAATAAATATGGGACGTTGACCAATGCTATCCCAGAGTCTATTTTTCTTACTCCTACAACTGAACAAGAAGTATTGATCAGAATACATCATTTGGATTCAAAAAAAAGCATCGGACCCGATGGAATTAGTGCACTTTTTGTGAAAAAACATCATGTTTTGTTCGCAAATCTGCTAAGAGATGTGTTTAATGAAAGCGTAGCTACCGGAACCTTTCCGAATTTTCTGAAAGTCGCTCGAATCGTTCCAATTCATAAAAGTGGGCCCAAAAATGACGTAAACAACTATAGACCAATATCTGTCCTCTCAGTATTAAGCAAAATCTTGGAGCAGCTTCTAGTTTTTCGAATAACTAGTTTTCTCAAGTCTCACGAACTCCTCTACAGCCATCAGTACGGATTTAGAACAGGATCTAGTACTGTAACCGCAGCTAGTGATCTATCCAAGGAAATTTACGATGCATTTGAAAACCAACAATATGCCGCAGTTCTCTTCCTCGATCTTAAAAAAGCCTTCGATACCGTCGACCACATATTGTTGTTGGAAAAACTGAAGTTTTACGGAATCCGAGGAAAAGCGAACGATCTTATTAAAAGTTACCTATCAAATCGTCTCCAGTACGTGGGAGTAAATGATACCGAAAGTGCACTTAGACCGATGTCAGTTGGTATACCTCAGGGAAGTAACATAGGACCGCTCCTGTTTTTAATATACGTGAATGATCTACCGAAGCTTGCACTCGATGGAAGAACCCGCCTGTTTGCTGACGATACATCGCTGACCTATGTTGGAAGAGACACTAATGAACTGGTAAATCGCATGGAACATGATATGCAGATACTAATGGGATTCTTCTCAGAAAACCTGTTATCACTCAATTTATCAAAAACCAAATACGTCATATTTCACTCACCTAGAAAGCGAGTCGAAGAGGTCCGAGAGTTAACTATTGGCTCTACGATTATCGAAAAGGTCGATAATTACAAATATCTTGGGTTGATGTTTGACACCAAACTATCATGGCAGCCTCACATTAATCATATTAAAAACGAAGTTAGCTCAGCTTGTGGCCTGTTATGGAAGGTGTCTAAGTTTGTTCCTACAAAACAGTTAGAGGCCATGTACCTGGCGTTCGTGCAATCCAGATTAAATTACATGGTTTCAATATACGGAAGCGCCACAAAAACAAAACTAAAATCGCTTCAAGCTACTCAAAACCGATGCTTGAAAACGATTTATAGAAAACCACGATTACATCCCACAGTAAACCTGTACGAAGAAGCTACCAAATTAATTTTACCCATCCTAGCACTAAGGGAATTACAATGCCTTACACAAGTGCACAACAAATTAAACAACCAATCAACCCATCACAACGAAACGCTAAATTTCCGTATCCATAGATACAATCTGAGAAGTAATCGTATGCTAGATATTAGTCGTCCAAAGTCTAATCTCACTAAATCGTCTCCCAGTTATTTCTCCAAGTCCAAGTACAACCAACTTCCTAACATATTGAAAGAAGAAAGGAACTTGATAAAATTTAAAAATATGTGTAAACAACACATCCGCTGCAAAATCTCCGATTACATTTAGTAAAAACCATCCACCGATGTGTCACTAACTGATCCATAAACCCAGTGTACCTCCTTCAAAGAGATTATATCTCGCTGGAGGTACCAAGCAGCTACCAGTCCTCATCATCTGCGCGTCAACCATTATAAACAGTCGACTAATGCCACTTTTGCAAAATATTTTCTTATTTTCTTCCCTCCACCGAGCCACTACCACCAGCCGCCGCCCACCGCCGCTCACCCGCCACACAAACCGCCACCCACCGCCACCTACTACCACCCATCGTCACAAACCATCAATAGCCAATTGAGTTATTACAAAGTGTGAATTGTGAATGAAGAACAAAATTGTATCAATCTTAATGAAAAAATCATATGAAAAAAAAATTAAAATAAAATGGTGAGGAGGTTTTATGCCCTTTGGAGGAGTCGTAACTAAACTGCTCCAGGGGGCTTTTCCCTGCTCAAAAAAAAAAAGGACATTTACCATAATTTTACAGGTCGAAAACATGACTACGTGACATTTAATTTTTAGTGTACAACTTTTTTACAGGACATTTGCTGTTATAATAAATAAATCTTCGTTAACTTTAAAGGAAAACAATTAAAAATTAGAGGTTTGGTTAATTACAGGTGATTTATTTTAAAGGTTGCAGTTTTCAGTGACACGTAATAGTCAAAATTGTTTTCTGTGTACGGCATTTGAAAGCAAATTAAACTCCTGTTATCTTTTATAATGCTGAACATTGGTCTTGACACTCATCACACAACGATAAATTTCTGTTGTTTTTTTTTTCTTTTATTATTCAAATTTTAATAAACGTGCCGAGGTAGGGCAAAGTGCGCCATGTATTTTATCTACAAATATGTTTAATAATTGTTTAAATTTATATGCAGTTTTCATCACAACTCTTTTAAAGAAATTTCTATGATTAATTGAAAGACATAACTTGAATATAAACTGAAATATTTGAAATCAAGAACGTCAGTATATCTGGCAGCACTGCACGTAGCAATAGATTTTTCATCTGTGAAGTAAAATAGAAGTGTTTTCACCTGGCAAATACTTTCGGGGGCACTTGAACCAATTAATCACGTATTAAACATTAATCAGGGCGTTGTGTGCACACATATGCGCACTTTTCCTCAAACGAAATGGAAATGATACTTTAGAAAACATTTCAAAATTTAACGATTATGACGTATATCTGTAATTGATTTGAGTGTTCCTGTTTATATAAACTTGGCGAAGAACATTCTTCTTTTCAAAACTATTGTCGAGCTTAATGGATTGCATTCTTCATTTACGAGTTATAAAAGATTCTTCTTAACGTGGGCGCCTTAATCCCAGTTTCCCTATTCCTGCAGCTGGATCAGTTCGAGGTCAAACTCTTAAAAATAAATAATAAATTCCTATAAAATTTTCAATTGAATTGTTAAAGAGAAAACAAATGATGAACTATTCCTTCAAGTTTTCTTTGCCTTTTTGAAACAAATACATAAATCCCCCCAAAAAAAAACGAAAACCGTTTGCAAAAAGGGTTCAATATATCAGAAGATCTCTGCTGAGGCAGTCGATGAACTTTTTTCCTGGTGGAAAAAAGGAAATGTCTGTTTAGAAAACATGTCGAATCGACCACGTTTCTATCATAAATGTTTCAGACTTGAGTTTATGTTGTCCCTCACATGTTGCAAACTACAATTCTTCACGAAATGAAACACTAGAGCACGTCGATTTGTGTCAGATTTTTTTTTTCTTGTTTTTAAATTAATGTCTACCGCGTGTAGGTATTAACATCAAAAGTTGTAAGGTTGATGGGACATTAAATTGACATAGTCAGAAAAAATATGCGGTTCATCAGTTATTTTTAAATTTATAAAAACATGCGGTTTTCACCCTACTAAAAAAAGGGATATGTTGCACAGACTTTGTTTTGAATGAAAAATCAAATGAAAATTTATAGTTTTTGATATATTTGTGATGTCATTACGCATAAAGCACCAATTGCAGTATTTTTTGGTTTTGTTCGAATTATTTTTTTTCTGTCAGAAATCCTAAATTCTTTGAATCTTCGAGGCACAAATGCATTTTGATGCATTTTAGTCTCAAGAGATTTTATGATGATGCGAAAAAAGTTATTACGCCAGCAGTGTTGCTAAAGGATAATAAAAGCAATGGGTCGATTCACGATGACGTATGTTCCCTTTTGTGGTGACAGTTCGCACGTACTGTTTACAAAATTTTATGAACATGTAATGGGGTGCGGCGAAATTTTTCGAGTAGCTGCACGGTCAAGAAATTTAACTCAAAAACTCAGTTTGAAGATAGCAAAAAATCCAAGTCCCATTTTGTGAACTAAATTTAGCGCATTTTTTGGTTCTTAACGGTTATTTCTCTGGAAATGAACAGAAAGTTGAAAATTCTTTAAAAATTTGAAAATGTGTCTTTATTATAATGGTTCAACTTGTTTTCGAAACCCTTTTTCAACACATTTCTTCTGGACCAACCCAGTTGCATTGAATATTCTAAGGTAGCGCTTCTACTTGAAACAAAAAATCCCATCGAATAGCCGAATGTGAAAGAATTTGAATGTTAAGAATCGATTATCTGGAAGTTTTCGTGTTATTTTGACCGGAAGCTGTAAACAAATGCACATATTTGTACGACAACACTACTCAGGGACAGAAGAATTCAATATAGGAAAACTAGCTGACCCGGTGTACTTTGCTACACCTTTCAGAATCAAATGATATTTTCAGAAATCATTCAAATTTTTATTGTTTTTGGTATTATTTTAAATCAAATTATGACGAAATTAATAAGCAACCACTATAAAATGAGAGCTTCAGCTGGAGTTTCAAATTGCAACACAAACCATTACTTATATTCTGAATCTTGATTTATAAATTTGTTTTAAAGATCTGATAATTTTCATCTGTTTCCTTAAGTTTCGCCCTAAAAAAGAAGGGTCCCAAATTAATCGTTCACAAATAATCTAACTTATAATGTATGGTTGTTTTTGCTTGATATGTTCTGGATTTATGCTAAAAAACTGATTAGAGAGCCCCCCCCCCTCTGTCCCAAAAATCCTCTTATATCAAATATAGTTCCATTGGTTGATAAGTATTTAAGCTTTACATCAAAATTTGTATGGAGCCGTAGAAACATATCTCGTAACCAAGTACCTTTCCATGCCATATTTGTTTCCATTTGTTGGCATCGTAAGCATAAATTTAGAACATATGCTAACAAAATTGTATTGGACTCACCTCCCTCCTCCCATGTACCTTCTCACTGAAAGGAGGATGATGTGTCAAATAATCATAGAGTCATACCAAAATGATTTTCCATGTTAAGTATTGTCCATTTCTCGGATTTTGTTAAATAAAAGTTAAATGTAAGCTTCCCTCTTCCCTTCCTATATTCCATGCCATGCCAAATTCGGTTTTATATAAGTAGTAAATTTTTGAGTTATGTATAAACTTGAAAGGGAGTACCATCCCCCTTTCCGTTCTCTTCTTTCAATAGAGGGGTGATAACTTAATATTCATAAAAGTATTTTTCGTACTCAAATACTTTTTGATGATTATGATGAAATTTGGTTTCACTTGCTCGAATAATTCTCGAGTTATGCAAAAAAAAATGGAAACCCCCCCTGCTTCCTTTATATCTTACCGCTTAAAAGGTACGGCTTCTATTTATAATAGAAACATTTCTCGTATCCAAATACACTCACATGTCAAATATGGTTCAATTTGCTTGATCAGCTCTCCAGTTATACTGAAAATTGTAAGGGAGACCTCGCCTCCCCCTTTTCATCCACCTCTTCGAAAGAGTGAGGAATACCAAATATTCATAGAAGCATTTCTCGTACCCAAATATCGTTCCATGCCAAATTTGGCTCCATTTGCTGTTGTAGTTCTTGAGTTATGCAGTAAAAATTGTATAAAACTCTCCTCCCTCTTTCCTTCCTCCCCGCTGTAAGAAGGAAGGGGTCTCAAACAATCATTAGAACATGTCACGTTCCCAAATACCCGCCCATGCCAAGTTTGGTTCCATTTGCTTAATTACTTTCTTAGTTATGTTGGAAACTATAGAAGAGGCCCCTCCCCCCTTTATATCTCCCTACTGGAAAGAGGGAGGGGTCTCAAATAATCATAGAAATATTTTTCGTATCCAAATACCCTCCCATGCCAAATTTGGTTCCATTTGCTTTATTAGTTTTTGAACTATATAAAAAAATATGAAAGAGGCCCCTCCCCCTTTCAACTGGAAAGAGGGAGGCGTCTCAAATAATCATTAAAATATTTTTCGTATCCAAATACCTTCCCATGCCAAATTTGGATCCAATATCTTGATTAGTTCTCGAGTTATATGAAAAATTGTAAGGTTGCCCCCCTCCCCCCTTCCTATCATGCCACTGAAAGGAGGGAGGGGTACCAAATATTCATAGAAATATTTCTCGTTCCCAAATACCACCCCATGCCAAATATGATACCATTTGCTTGATGGGTTTTCGAGTTATGCAAAAAATTGTCTTTTGTTTGGGAGGCCCCTCCCCCCTTAATGAGAGAGGGAGGGGTCTCAAACCACAATAGGAACCTTCCCCTGCCTCCAATACCCCCACCTGCCAAGTTTCACGCAAATCGGTTAAGTAGTTTATGAGTCTATAGGGAACAGACAGACAGACAGACAGACAGACAGACAGACAGACAGACAGACAGACAGACAGACAGACAGAAATTCATTTTTATATATATAGATTCTCCGGTAAACATACTGAAAAAAAGGCTGAACTGTTCTAAATTTCACGATTTGATATTTTCGAGAAATAAAAAAAACGTCAGATAGTTTAATTTTTAAGTTTAAATCCATTTATTATAATGTTTCTGTTTTCAGCTAGATTAACAACCAAATGAGTGATTTTTCATTATTTGATACTAAAAACACCTAATGTGTTAACAACTAATTTCCTTTTTAATTTTTTTTATCCCAAAATTGAGCTGGGAACTATTGTTAAAAACGTGTGAATAAGAATTAAATAAAGATCCAAATGTTTCTTCTTCTTCTTCTTCTTCTTCTTCTTCTTCTTCTTCTTCTTCTTCTTCTTCTTCTTCTTCTTCTTCTTCTTCTTCTTCTTCTTCTTCTTCTTCTTCTTCTGCTTATGGCCAGTCAGCTTTTTTTGGCTTTGGAAACTATATTGCCAAGTCGTGTCAATTTTGTGAAACCATGAAGCTTCGTACTGTGGGCTCAAGCGCCCCTTTAGTCTAATAATTCGATCGACTATAGTTGTTGTAATTTTTTATTTAATGCTCTGACAGTGTATGTGTTTATTGGACTCTTTACGAAAAAATGGAATAGGAGAATGTAGTTTTAAATTTCGATTTTGTTTTTTTCCAAGAATTTTGATATTGCTTTGTATGTTTTTTCTTTTGAGTTTAAAAGTAGTGTTTCTATGTTGTCGTTTAAAACAAGGCAAGGAAAGTTGTTTCGGGATAGGGTATATTTGTAGCATTTGAAAAGTAGATGGTCAATATTTTCTGAAGTTCCGCATATTTTACATTTGTCATCGTCTATTATTTTCCATTTGTAAAGTTTTTCTTTTGTCATTGTATGAAATATTCTTAGTCTTCCTATTGTGATTGCTTGTTGAGTGTTGAGATTCATGTTAATGAACCAGGGTTTAAGTGTTGTCTTATTATAAATTTTAAAGTGCAGTTTGCCTTTTTGTGTAGAAATGTTTTTGTACTCCTCCTGCCAGTTTTTAATAGATTCAGTTTTAGCTAGATGTATTGAATCGTTCAATGGTATTTTTGTATTTAAGATTTCTATGCTTTCACAGCCTTTTTTTGAAAGTTCATCTGCAACTTCGTTGCCTAATACTCCTGCATGTCCAGGGACCCATTGCATTTTGATATTTTTGTTTGTATTTTGGATTTTATCTAGAATCTCCTGTATTATAAAATTATCTCTCCATTTTCGGTTTTTCAGAGTAATTAACCCTGATTTTGAGTCTGAGCATATAACAAAATTTGTTTCTTTTTTTATATTATTTTATCTATGCGACACTGATGGCCATTAATTCAACGTTCATAATAGCTAGGTTTATATTTACTAGGCAGCTTATTTTCTCTATATTGAATTCAAAGTAAATTCCGATTTTTCTCTTATTTTTTCTCTTTTATTCAGGTTTTCAATTTCCTCTTCTATTTCCAGGGATTTCTTTTTTTGTTGTAAATTGTTTCTGATTTTTAATTGTAGCAGTTTGGTTTATAATGTTCTTATGCGAGAAACATGAAAGTTCCGTACGTGTATATTGTTTTGGAAGATCCTCGAATTTCAAGTTTTTGATTATTAAAGGCTTTGATAACTTCTTTTGATGCTAACCATTTCGTTCTAATTTTTATAGGCATCTCTCCTGCTTTTGCATAAAGGACATTGATGGGTGTCGATTTCAAAAGTCTTAGTGATGTTCTCAGAGAATCATTAAATGTCGTATTAAGTTTGTTTAAATTAGATTTTGCTGTGATACCATACCAAGTAATCCCATAATCAATTTGGGATCTTATTATTGCTTTGTTTACGTTTAAAGCTGTTTTTGGATTTGCTCCATTCTTTACTAACAAATAACTTTCATTATGTTTAATCTTTTTTTAATTTTTTTATTAAGATGATTTATGTGGCTTTTATGGTTTAGTTTTTCATCTATAATGTATCCTCAGTACTTATGTTTATCAACTTGTTTCATTATATTACTTTGCATCCTAACTTCTATTTTGTCAGTGATTTTCCTTTTGTATAAGATAGCTGCTGTTTTTTCAGCATTAATTTCTATTTTCAATCTTTTTAGTTGTTCTACTTATTCATCAATTGCTATGTTGCATTTTTCTTCTGCCCCTTTAATCGATTCTCCAGATACAGTAAGAACGAAATCATCCGCGAATTGTAATAAGCTTATATTTTCCGAGATATTATTGTGTAGTTGTCTTGTGTACATATGAAATAAAGTTGGTGACAAGGGGCAACCTTGTGGTAAACCTTGGTTATTTTCTTTTGAGACGAATTTGTCAGTAAGTTGTAGTGATACTTTTCTTTTAGGTTAATACTGTTCTAACCAATTTGATATTTTATTCGGGAATTTCATTTTATCTAGTATTTCAAAAAGGATATTTCCCTCGACCGAGTCAAAAGCTTTCGTTAAGTCAATAAATACGGAAATAGTTTCCAATTTATTTCTTTTAGCCTCTGTTACTATTGAGTTTAGATTGTTGATACAGTCGATTGATGAAAAATTTGCTCTAAAACCGTATGAATGATTTGGCATAAGATTATTGTCATCTATAAATTTTTGAAGTCTATTTTTTATCTCACAGTTGATAATTTTTAGGTTGGTGTTTATTAGCGCAATGGGTCGTTTAATGATTCTAGGGTTTTGTCTTTGTTGGGTTTGCAGATAAGGATTATTTTAAAATTTAACCATTTTTCCGGAATTATTCCACACATTCAAACCTTATTTGTAATTTCTAAAATTTTTATTTGTAATTCCGTTTTAATATTTTTGAGCATATAATGTGATAATTTGTTTTCTCCTGGAGCTGATCTATCTTTTTTCAATTTAAGAATTTTTATCATATTTTTTTATGGGAATATATCCAGAATATTTTTTGTGATATACTTCATAATTGTTTGAAACAAATCCAGGAATATTTCTTTTTTCGAAATTTAAATCCATGAACTTATTGTCGAGATTTTCATTTGATATTATTTCCAAGTTTTTTTTCCTTATTTTTGAAGTTTACTTCAATTTTGTTAACAATTTGCCACATTTCAACGACATTTGTATCTTCATTTATTTGTTCTAGCATATTTGTTAAATATTCTTTGATTGCTTTATTTAGAGCTTTTTTAAATTTGTACTCTGCAGTTTTGAATTCTTTTTTATTCTCTAAAGTGAGATATTTCCTGAATTCAATAAGTTTTTTTATTTTTTATTTCATAAAGATTTTTCAAATTTTCGTTCCAGTAAGGTTTGATTTTCTTTTTTTTTATTTGGATTTATTATGTAACTTGCACTATGTATTGCTTTCTCTATTTTTTCATTTAAATCATTAACATCTACTATTTTCTCATGTTCTATTTCATTTGATTTTTGTATTGCTTTTGCTTTGTTTACTAATTCTATTGTAGCGTTTATATCAAATTTATTATAATTAAAAATTTCACTTTTAATAAGTTTATGATCTGATCCTTAATCTTTATTACTTATACTCCAATTTACTTTACCCGCTAGATCAGATGTTGTCAATGTTTAATCTAAAGCTGCAGGTGTTTGATTAAGTTCGGCCATGTGGTGGCACCACCTGTGTTTAAAAATACAAGGTCGTTATTATCTAAAAGGTCGCAAATATATTCACCTCTATTGTCTTTTTTTCGGCGACGTTGTCCCATATGGGATGATGTGCATTTAGATCACCTCCAAGTAATACTGGTGATCCACTATTTTGTTTGAAATCAAAAAGATTTTTCAAAGGCTGTTTAATTTTTTGTAGGTTTTCATTTTATGCTATAAGCTCCTATATAGCGATATAAAAATGATTGGGGTTTTATGTTTTTAATTTTAATTGCAATCATTTCCAAATCTAAATTTGGAATATTTATTTCTTCAAATTTAAGGGTAGGGTGGACAAGAATGCATACCCCTCCATACCCTTCTGGTCTACATTTTTTGATTATTTTAAAGTTAGCGATTTATATTGTTCGGTTTGTTTTATCCAGATTTCCTGTAGTAGAAATATGTGTATAAATCATTTGTGTGATGTAATGCTTAATTGCTTCTCTTTTGTGAATTGCTCTTAAGCTCCTGAATCAGTTCACTACGATTTCCCGCATGTGCTGTTATTCGTTCATAATTTTAAAAGTTGATTCCTTCGAGATTTCCAATGATGACCAGGAAGCGAGCACATGGTTACGTTCGCATCGCCGAAGCTTCCAAATCAAAGGTACTTTGATGAAAAATCGCTAACATTCAGGCTAGTGATTCAATATTTCCATCCTTGCTCCTGATGTTCAATTGTGATATTTTTAGGTGGAATTTGTAATTGTCCATGATTTGATATACTTTACTTGTTGTGTTTACTAATTTGTAATATTTTTTTCCTGAGTTATAAGCTCATGGATTTTTATAATGGCTTTGTTAGTTTTTCAATAGCCTTGTTTATTGTAGATCCTATTTCAACTTCTATGAGATCAGATGTTATTTCAGAAGTCTTGTTTTCGTTGTGTAAAAATACTCATAGTTTGTTTCGTTATTTCCTGTATATATTCGATGTTCATTTTTTCATTTTCTGTGGTTCTAAGAGGATTATTTTCTATTGGTTTTTCTTTAATTGTGATAGGTTCCCCTATTACCAGTTGTTTTGAACTAATTTGTGTTTTTTTTATTTCTGTTAGTTTTTTTTGTAACTATTGATTATATTATTATATTGTAATACTTTTTGTTGTTGGGTTGGTCTGTAACCTGCATTTTTCTCTATCGGAGGTTCCAGTGTCCGAAATTCTTCGAGTGATTCTAATGTCGTAAATCGATTTTGTGTTTTTGGGTATAAATCTTTAGCTTCCGCATTTTGTTGAAAACCATTGATTTATTTATACTTTGTCTCCTAGCTCGTTCGGACAATCTTTAAAATTGGAGAGATGATCTCCTTTACAATTAATATATTTTGGTTTAATGTTCGAACAATCTTTGTGATCATCAGTAAGTAGCAAACCACAGTGATTGCAGTTTTTGTTTTTCGTTACATGCTGTCCAAAGCGCCAGCAGTTATGGCAAATTCTTACTGGGTACACATACATTTCAGGGTTCGTCAAAACATCGAAAATTTGCAAGGTTCTTGGGAGTTCAGGACCTTCAAAAGTAATTTTTACTGATCTTTTATCTATCAGCTTGTTTCCTTCTTTTCTTTTAATTCTTTCCACTTTTAGTATTTTCTTTTCCGAGAAAGCGTATCTAAAAGTCTCATCTTCGGATATTGATATTAGGATATATTGACATGACATTTCAATTGCAATTGCCTAAAAATTGTTGAATTAAATTTTTTTTCTAAGTAAAGCATTGAATTTCTGAAATTAGATAATCTAGACAAAATTAAGACTTAATATTAAAACTAATTTATGAATAAGATTACAAAACTATTAAAAATTAGTTTACATCACGGATTGCACTTTTAAACGTAGATTTAGATATATGAAAGTCAAATAAGTGCGAGACAACATTAAAAGCTTGACAACATCGGTGTAAGGGGTGATTTTGTCCAAATTCTGTTCTGTTTCAAAAAATCAACTGACTGCGTAGTTGTCGAGCTGGGGCGTAGAGGTTTAAACTCTGGAGCAGTTGAGGACAGTCAACAGCGTTGGTCAAAATATCGTAGATGAACATTCGTTGAAGATAGTTTCTTCTTTGACTCAAAGGCGTCATTGATAGTAGGCCACACCTCTCAGAGTAAGGAGGTAGCCGTACGGGATCTTGCAGGGCAGACGGCGTAATGTGTACCGCAGAATTGTTTTCTGGATTCTTTCAATCCTGTCGCTGTGAACGGAGTGGTAGAGTGTCCAAACTGAAACCGCATATTCTAAGACGCTGCGTACTAACGAGCAGACTTTTTTTTTTAGTTGGTAACCACAGGTGGTAAATCCCGGTTTACGGATTGTATTCCAAGGCACGGCGAGCCACCGCGTCCCCCCAGTTTGCTACTCTGGGTCCATGGGTACAATGGGCAGACTCATGATATACTCCGTGTATACCCCCTACTCCCTAAACTCCACCTGGGGCCGCAGACCTGGTTCCCACCTCGAACTGTTTAGTACACTATGCTTCAATAGTGGGAGGTCTATTCGCGCTAATGCGCTCAAAGGCAATACTCATTAACGAGACCACTTTCAGCAAAACCTCTCATCCTTACGACTCGACGCCTGAACTCTCCTCTAACGACTTGAGAACCGACATCTCCTCGCAATGACTCGAGGTTCCCACACAAACCTCTCCTCTTCGCGACTTGAGGCCTGATCTCTCCTCTAACGACTTGAGATCCGACCCCTCCTCGCATCGACTCGAGGTTTACCTCTCCTCTGCACGATTCAAGGCCCGATCTCTCCTCTAACGACTTGAAATCTGACCTCTCCTCGTAATGACTCGAGGTGACCACTTGTACCCCTCCTCTTGTTGGTAAGGGGCCTGATCCCTCCTCTTACGACTCGGGACCCGACCTCCTATCATAAAGACTCGGGGTTGACCACACAAACCTCTCCGCCTGAAGGTTTGAGGCCTGACCTCTCCTCTAACGACTCGAAGCCCGACCTCTTATCTTCAGGGTTCGAAGTTTGCCACCTTGCCCGTCGTGTGCCAGATCGAGAGCAGCTTATCCTGGACTCGCGCCTGTCACGGCACACGCGCGGGACTTAACGCAGCGACTCGGATGATTCCCGACGAAGACGTCATCCTACACCGACTCGAATGGCTCGCCCGGCGTCGAGAGCCACTCTACCCGTGGGTATTCCCCGAACGTGGAATAACCCTTTCCCAACGATTTCCACTGCGAAGAAGGTCGAGTCTTATCCCCGCAGCTTCTGTCGTTGAGAACCGCTCTACTCGGATACTCCCCGAAGGTGGAACATCCTACACACGAACGCGGCGCACCCACGGCATCCGCTACGCAGAAGGTATTGTCTTATCTTTGTAACTTCAAACCGTGTGGTCGGACGCACTCTACTCGACAGCCCCCCGTCGATGGGGTCAGTCTACTCCGACCGTTGTCCGGTCTTCTTTATCCCCCCTTGGTTGGCAACCCTAGGATTTATGGCCCGCGGATTTTCCTGCCCGTTGTGTGCCAAATCGAGAGCAGCTTATCCTAGACTCGCGCCTGTCACGGCACACATTCGGGACTTGGAACGCTACGACTCGGATGTTTCCCGACGGTGACGACATCCTACACCGACTCGAGAGGCTCGCCCGGCGTCGAGAGCCTCTCTACCCGTGGGTATCCCCCGACAGTGGTTAACCCTCTTCCCTCGAGATCCGCTACGAGGAAGGTAAAGTCTTATCCCCGCAGTTTCCCTCTTAGGAAGCGGCACTACTCGGATACCCCCCGACACTGGGGTATCCTACACACGTTCGCGGCGCACCCCTGACCTCCGCTACGCAGAAGATGATGCCTTATCTTTGTAGCTTCGATCAGGGGATCGGACGCACACTACTCAGATGCTCCCCGCCGATGGAGTCATCCTACACCGTTCGCGGACTGCCGTTGGTTCCAGCTCCTCTGCAGGGCAGTCATGATCCGGGTGAACCCATCGCTGACCGCATGCCAAGTGTTTGAATCCGCACACATCCTCTGTACGACGTTATCTGCTGTCGTGTCAGGCCCACAGGCGGCAAGTATGGAAGTACGTACCGCCGCAAACCTCGGGCAGACAAACACCACATGTTCGGGTGTTTCCTCTACGTCACCACAATCTGGGCAATATGGCGAAGCCACATGTCCAAACCGGTAGTGGTACTTCATGAAGCATCCATGACCAGTCAGGAATTGCGTCATATAGAAGTCCACTTCACCGTGCCTTCTTCCGATCCAGCTCCCGATGTGCGGGATCAGACGATGGGTCCACCTTCCTCTCGTTGAGCTGTCCCACAGCTGCTGCCAGTTGGACATCGAGTCCTCATTGGCGAGATCTCGAACGTTGGGCGTGTCTCTGTTGTCGTAGCAATAGACATCCTCCTCTAGCAAAACCGAGATGGGCATAACACCCGCTACTACACAGGCGGCTTCGGACGACATGGTCCGGTATCCGCTGATAACCCGCAGGTTCATCAGCCGCTGAACGCTGCTCAGTCGCTGCAGGTTACAGCTTCCTCCCAGGGCCTGCCTCCAGGCCGCTGCTCCGTACCGCAAGATCGAAGTGGTCACACTTGCAATGATCCGCCTTTTGCTGCTTTGGATAGCCGAGGAGTTCGACATCATTCGTGTGAGTGCGGCCGTGGCCATTGCCGCTCTCTTGCACACGTGTTCGACATGGCTCGTGAAGCTGAGCCTGTCGTCAATCATCACCCCTAGGTACTTAATTGCGCGTTTAGACACGATGTTGCACGGTCCAACGGCAATGGTACCTGTTTGGGGTGATTTCAGGTTGGTGATAAGCACCATCTCGGTTTTGTGGTGGGCTAGACGCAGGCACTTGGAGTGCATCCAGCGTTCCACTTCCTGGATAGCTACCGTGGCCAGTAGCTCAACCTCCGCTGTTGAGGAGCCCCTCGCCAAGAGGACTACATCATCTGCAAATCCTATGAGTTCGGCTCCCGATGGGAGGCTCGTTCGTAGGAGTTCGTCGTAAGTGATGTTCCACAGAACTGGGCCGAGTATTGACCCCTGTGGAACACCCGCCGAAACCTCTTGTGTTCGCAAACCCTCGCCGGTCATATACTGCAGTTGGCGATTGTGGAAGTAACTTTCCACAAGCCTATACAGATATGCCGGGATCCTCATTTGGATGAGCGACGACGCAATCGCTGTCCAACTGACACTGTTGAAGGCGTTCTTCACATCCAGAGTGACAACCGCGCAAAAGCGGAGCCCTCTCCTCTTGGTCAGCCTGGCTCTGTCCGCTACCTCGATGACCGAGCGGATGGCATCTACGGTGCTGCGACCTCGACGGAAACCAAACTGTTTCCCCGAGAGTCCGCCCTCACTTTCCGTGTATCTCTGAAGTCGGTTCTGAATCACCTTCTCCAGGACCTTACCCGCTGTATCCAGTAGACAGATCGGCCGATATGCCGATGGTTCTCCTGGGCGCTTACCCGGCTTTGGCAGAAGAACAAGTTTCTGCCGTTTCCACGTGTCAGGAAACACCCGTTCCGTCACGTATCGTTGCAACGATGTTCGGAACATATCGGGGAATTCCCTGATCGCGGCCTTCACCGCGACGTTCGGAATGCCGTCCGGTCCGGGGGCCTTCCTCGGTTGGAGAGACTTGGCGATCTCGCGAAGTTCTTCCACCGTTATCCTCTCTTCGGCGCTGGTGTCCCAGTCGTACGGGACTGTTGGCCAGCGGGTAACATCGTGCTGTGGGAACAGCTCATTGATGATGACTCTCAGTTTATCGGGGCACGTTTCAGGTGGTGCACCCCCACTTTTAGTTCTGCCCATGACTATCCGATAGGCATCACCCCATGGACAGTCGTTGGCGTCACGGCATAACTGTTTGAAACGTGCCCTCTTGCTTGCGTTGATGGCCCTGCGGAGGGCCGATCTCGCGCTTGTGAAGAGTGGCCTACGCTCCGTTCGCTCTTCTTGGGTCCTTGCGTTCTGCATCCTGCGCCTTGCCCTATGGCAGTCGGCACGCAGACCCGCAATTTCCTCCGTCCACCAGTAGACGGGTGGCCTAGTGCTTTTATGCTTGGCCCTTCTCGGCATCGCAGCATCGCAAGCGCGAGCTAGAACCCTCGTCAGTTCTTCCGCGGACAGGTTGTCCAGGTTCCTCTCCCAGTGCAACGCTTCGACAAAGACGTTCTGGTCGAACTGCGTTGTCTTCCAGAGGCGTTCTCCTGTACGAGACTCGCGTCTACCTGTCCGCGTACTTGAGCCTAGCCGATAGCGAATCGCGAAGTGATCGCTATTCGTGTAGGCCTCGCTCACCATCCAATCGCTTACCAACCCCGGGCTACCGAAGGTGACATCTATGGTTGACTCGCTCCCGTTCCAACCTTGGTAGGTACTGGTATTCCCTACGTTGGCCAGATCCACATTAAGCCTCGCCAGGGCTTCTAAAAGAATTTGACCTCTGGGGTTAGTGAGGCGGCTACCCCATTCATCGGCCCACGCGTTAAAGTCGCCAGCAATAACGATGGGGCTTTTCCCCATTAGCACATCCACCATCTTGTCAACCATAGTGCCAAACCTCTCCAAGGACCATCTTGGGGGAGCATAGCAGCTACAGAAGTAGATCCCGTTAACTTTGGCCACCACCATGCCTTCGTTTTCCGTCGCCACAACTTCTTGTATGGGGAAACTACCTGTAACCCATATCGCGGCCAGTTTGGCATCATCAGTCGCCCAATTAATGCCATTCGCGGCTCTGCGATATGGGTCTGCCACTAGCGCGATGTCCAACTTTTCCTCAACTGTCATCTGCCGCAACAGCTGGTGTGCTGTGTAGCAGTGGTTGAGGTTAAGTTGGACGACCTCTATGCTCTTGGCGCCCGGGGTGGTACCGCCTGCGCCTTTGTGTAGGCGGGGCACCTAGGGTTGCCAACAGCGTGGTCTCCAGCGCAGACAGGGCATTTGGCAGGCTTTTTGCAGTTAGTCGACTTGTGGCCGGTTTCACTGCAGTGCCAGCACATGCCACTTCTGTCTGGCCCTAACGAGCAGACTAAAGTTTTCAATGCGTACGGGTCTTCAAAACTTGACGTATTCCGACGAAGAAAACCGAGAATCTTTGGCTGTAGTCGTCGCGACATGCTGGGCAAAAGTGAGCTTTTGATCAAAAGTAACCCCACGATCTTTTATGAAGGTTACCCTTTCGAGTGAGCTTCCACAAAGCGTAGTCGTAAACGATTGAGGCTCTTCGCCTGAAGAAGCTTATGCACTTACACTTACCACCATTAACTTCCGTTCCATGTATATTGCACCACGCCAGTAATCTGTCGATGTCATCTTGAAGCGCAGCGCAGTCCACTATTGAATCTATGATTCGATAGATTTTCAAATCATCAGCAAACAGTAGTTTCGGTGATTGAAAGCATGTTGCTATATCGTTTATAAACAGCACGAAGATAAGCGGTCCTAAGTGGCTGCCCTGCGGTACACCAGATGGCATGTTGAACACAATAGGAAAGCCGTAGCGAGTAAGTTTTTCTAAATGACGATTCTGTGTGTGGAACTTTATCGAAGGCCTTGGCGAAGTCAATGAAGGTATATTGAGTCCACTTGCAGTTTCTTATATGTTGCGGTATGAAATTCGCTGGCAAAGCACATTATATTTGTTGCAACGTTGACGTATTCTTGACAAAGCCGTGCTGGACCTCCATGAGTAACGGGACAGCTGCAGTATACAATCTTTCGTACATCAGGACTTCAAATACTTTGGAGAAACATCAAATAATGGATATTGGTCGGTAATTTTCCACACGATGAGCGTTTCCAGACTTATGAATTGGAGAAATAGATGCCATTTTCCAAAGAGCAGGAAAGACACCTTCCGATATCGATAGATTGAAAATCATGCTAAGTGGCGTGGCAAATGATACAGCAGTTTTTTTTTGTCTAGCAGCTCTGGTTTTTTAGATAACTTCTGAAAAAAGGTATAAATTCCATGATTCAATTTGTGCACTTTTTTGGCAAAACTGTGGAACATTACAAAGATTTTGAAAATAAAGGTTCTAACTCAATGATAAGCTTTCCCGAAGAACTCGAGTGGTTTTGGCGTCTGAGAAAAAAGTTATAGAATCGTTCTTTTTGTTTATTTTCCTAATTCTGTAAAATACGAGAATTTTACCGAAAATTTAAAGAAATTTCAAACGAAATTGAATCTTAGATATTTCTTAAAGCAAAAGTCAAATCGTTTTGCAGTTTTCAACAAAGTTCTTGAAAATGCTATAAGACTTTCTTCAGTGATGTCAGAAATAGTTGTAATACTGTTTATTTTAATATTTTAAAATTGTTTTTTTTCCTAAGCGTTGTATCCCTGGAACTAAAATATGTAGGCTTAATCTGAATCCTTGATTGAATGAAAAATTATAGATAGAATTTTTTTTTAAATATAAAACTTAAGTAACTTTATTAACAGCTCAATAATTACAATTACGAAACATTTTATAAATATTGACCCTTCAAATCACACAGTTTGATAGAAATATTGATTTGCAGAAACAAATCAAGCTCTTCAATATATTCAATTTCACGTTTCATTCCATGGACATTATAATTCCTTACTGCATAACTTATTAATCCTCCGAAAACAGCTGAAATATTCCCTAACCTCAAATTTTTATATGTGATTCTATGCTTGGAAACCCAATGCCTTCCTTGTCGTTAGTGAACGGGACCTTCTTGCTTGCAACCTCACCAAGCTTTTAGCATCAGGAACGACCATCACTTTTTTAGCTGTAGGTACCTTCTTCCGAGCTTCCTGATTCAGGCTTCATCACTCAATTTCTTTTAGTTTTTGCTGTTGGTTTAGCTGGTTCAGCGCGTTCAAGCATCTGCTTAACTCCACTAGGTCCACAATCTTCTTTGATTTCTTTTTCTTGTGTCAATGCTGGAAATGATAAGACCTCGATTGGCTGTTCAGATGTTTTCTCCTGCATTGTTTCACCATTGTTTCCTGCCAAAGTATGAGCGTATGACATCAATCTGCTGTTAACCGTGTTCAGAGCCGGGCAGTTGACTTTCAAATGCTCTGTTGAACCACATTTAAAACATTTGTTGACCATGCCTTCGTGATAAACTCTTACTCTAAACTGCTGGATGTTAAATTGTGCTGGAATCCTCCTCTTAGTTCAATATGGACACCACGAACACTGTTCCAAATCGGGAACCCAAGCTCTGCTGGATAACACTCTCTTACCATCTGCTGAATTTTTCCATAACGTGAAAAAATTGTTGCTATCTGTTGATCGTCCACTTCGGGGGGGGTAAGCCAAAGACCCGGACATATTTAACAAATCCGTTTGCCTCTGAATCGTAAATCTTGATTTTACTACCATCAGCATAAGCAAAGTCTATTGACGGTCCCAGTTTTGTTAAAGCTTCTCTCATAACGTTTTCCTTTTTAAATTTGACAAAAAGACAAAAGTCTTCTCGATACATTGCCGAAAGATCACTTGCATTCCAACGTTGCTGTTTGAAGAAATCCAAAATCTCTTCATTGGAGGGATTCTGAGTTGATGGTCCAAAACGAAGCTTCACGGTACATTCCCGGACTACTCTTGTATCCATTTTTGTTCACTCTTAAACACGTGTTCCTACTATTGAAAATTGCTGTCTAATGACCTTGAACGTTCACAATTGCACAATGCGTCCAAAACAGAAAAACGTCCGCACTTTACCGAGTCAGAAAATTAACTGAGATGAGGGGATTCAAAATCAGTTTTTGTTTTTTATTCAGTTTCGTTGGTTCATCAGATATAAATAATCGATTGTACTCAAAAACGATCATAATGAAAATTTCCACACGTCGTATCGTCAAAACAAGAGCTGATTGTCAAAATCTGACAAATGATTCAGATTCAGGATCTTTCAAAAACAGTTAATAAATTATAGGCACCAAAAATGTTGTTACCTAGTGTTAATTTATCAAGAAATTAAATTTTTATATACAAATGTATTGCTTTAAATTCTTTTGATATATCTTTTAGATTACATTAACATTAACTTTTTTCTTTCTAATTTTGGCTTGATTTTCTCTCTCTTGTCACAATATGTATATAGACGGTGAGATATGATTAGTATTATTAAAATGAGCCTAAACTATATTTGTTCAAATGTTGCATGTAAGATTTGGTTTATTGGATAAAAATTGGCAAATATTTGCAAGCTGGTCCAGTAAGTCCGTTACCCTAAATGGATCACGAAAAAGTACAATCGCAGTTGTTTGACAATATGGTTAGATGTAAGAAACTGACTGTTTTTTTTTTTAAAGGTATCACCTGCACAAGCACAACTGTAAGTACATTATGTAAATTTGTGTTTCTTTCATGTAAATAATTTGGTCGCACGTGTCTCCAAATAAATTTGTTCTCAATTAAGATTCTAAATATTTACAATTTTGAAATAACAAAAACACAGTAGTAATGATTTGGAGTCATGGAAATTGATCGCGTATTTGTCAGGATGTACGTACGATGTCCTTCACCGAACATGTGATCAAACAACAGATTCCATCCGAATAAAATGAGCCCACATTGTACACGCTTTACAAACAACTGAATGTGAAAAAAACATAAAAATGTTGATCTAATTTGGAACATATGTATGTACTTTAATTATTTTTTTCTTCCAATCTCTCTAATTTGTTAAAGTTCTCATCTGAAACGCTTGAAATGGCGTTATGAAAATCTGTGAAGAAATAAGAATTTACTTAAAATTTCAAAAATGAAATTCATTTGCTTGAACTATTTGTATTGGTTCAGCAAACTTCGACACACTCTAGCCCATCTGCAGCTAGACGAAAGCGCATCAATTTCAGCAAGACCACGTGGCGATTGGCCTGTTTCTCGCGTGAATTCCGACAGCAGCAGGAGCAACGATGGTCAGGATGGTCCTCATCTTTATTCGCCGGGGATCTCGGAAGGAAGTTCGCACACATGTGCTGGGACGACAAAACTGCAGCAGCTCAGGCATTTCCAGATAGAACGACCGAAACATAAAAGGAAAGGACAACAGAGCTGTGTTCCATTCGGGAGGCAAAAAGTCAAACCGAAAAGTGCCAAATGTGTCGAAAAGGCTACGAACGAGTGCAGCAGCAACAAGACATTTGGCATATTTTTCGGTCCTAGAAGGTTTCCAAATTTGGATAGGCGAAGGGCAAACTAACGAAAAAAAACCCGCTCGACAGAGATGTTTCGATGCGGTTTTTCAGAAAACGCAAATGGAAACCAAGTGTGAACCAGCTGTTATTGATAGTTTGGCTTTGTCGAGTTTGAAGAGAGTGTTGTTTGGAAAAGTGCCCTCTTTTTTTATCTTTAGAAAACTTTTGGGATTTTTGTTGTTTTTGTTCATTTTTTTTATAGAATAAACAAGCTTTGGATGTTTTTTCTTCCAAATTCATACGTGTATCCATTTGGGCGGGATTCTTTTTGTCGATAAATAGTTTTGCGGAAAGAGCTGACTGGCACCATATGGAAAATATGTGCATTTCCAAATATTGGAACGAAATATGATTTGGGCTAATCGATGTTTTTTTTGTGTTTGTCAATGTGATGCAATCGGAGGAAGTTTGACATACTGCCGAAATGTGGAATAAATACCATATATCATGGCCGTAGGAACGGGGGGGGGTTTTGGGGGTTAAACCCCCCCCCCATGAGGATCCAAAACGGCAAGCGAGGTATTCTACTCTACACTCAAAATTTTAAATTCAGAACCAATTTATGATAATAGAGTAAGGCCAATCAAGAGTAACAATCTAGACTATAAACTTATTGCAAAACCTCAAAAACTCATCTCAATTCCAACATTCTGCTACACTTTATCAAATTTTTCTCACTTGTTCATCGAAATTCATGTCTGAATATTAAATTTTGAATTAAATTAAACCCATTTTGAAGGTTCTGATTCCATAACTCCCAAAACCAAAATTTTATTCCTTTTTTCGTATTTCCGATTCTGTATCAAGTTCGGGATTCTTGATATTCAGTTCAAATAATCATAAGAAATTAGAATTTAAAAACTTCTTCAAAATCTTGATTCAGATTTGGTGAATTTCATATCAAATTTGAATCATGTTTTTCGAGATCATCGAGATCGAGTTTTCAAACCTAATTTTTATACAAAATTCTAAAATTTAAAGCTTCGAAATGGCAATCCAAAATTGAAAAGTCAAATTCTGATCTTTGTATATTCATATTTTAATTCAAATTCACAATACAGATTAACAAAAAATAATTTGAACAGTGAATTAATATTAAATCTGAACTACAGAATTTTATTAATAGATTCATGAATGAGGGCTCTAAAACTTGGCTCATAAAATTCTGATCTGGAATAAGATTAGGAATCGTAATTTTTGTACATTTTAGAAATCGTAATCTTTGTACATTTCAGAAATCGTTTGGAGATTTGGCTACAGATTCAAAGCGTAATTTTTTAATTCAGATTCAGAATACAGATTCAAAATTGAAAAAAAAATCAGGCTTGTTGAGGAATTCAAGAGATCACGATTTTAACACATTGCGGATCAAATACAAGATATCTCGTTTAATCGCTTGCCAACAGTGTGCTATACTTCGAAGTATTTATAACTCAAATGGACTGAATTTAAGTGTTAAACTTTATTCAACAAAATTGAACACAACTTTTGAGGCAACTTGAAAAAACTAAATTTGAAAAATTTTGTCCAGAGGTTTCTGAGATATAAAATGCCGAATTTCGGTGTTTCTCGTCATATATTTTTTCGGTCCTTTACGTGTTAAGATTTCATGTCAATTCAATTACCAGATTGAAATTTTTTAAACAAAATTAGTTTGTGAACACAATTCAGCTGAAAATCACAAATAAAAAGTAGAATTCGAGTCTTCTTCATCTAAAAAATCTGAACAAAATTCTATATTTTCTCAACAAGCTTAACAAGCGAACAAGCGAAAAACAAGAGATATTTCGAATTTGATCCGTAATGTGTTAATATTACTGTTTTTTCAAAGCCAAATTTTATATTAAAACCATTCATTTGGTTCAAGTTTGCATTAAGGATGCCGAAAAAAATTCTGTGTTTTTGAGAAAAAAGAATTTGACTTTCTGTGATTATACCCAAAAATTCGGTGATGGTTTTCTGTGATGCTATTGCCTTTAATTTCATTGGAAGTTCATGATATTTAAATGAGGTCTTTTCAACATTTTAGTTAGGAAAAATTAATTAACATTACCAACTTTATCATACTTTTCAAATTTAAAGGAAGAAATCTAAATTTTATATCGGCCAAAAAAATTTTTATTTTTTAAATCCATTCAAAATTCAAAATTCTGTGAAATCTGTGAATATTTCAAAATTCTGCTCAAAATTCTGTGAAACTACAGATTTTTCTGTAATTTCGGCAACCTTGGTTTGCATCAAGAAATTTGCTCCGAACATCGGATAATTTTTAAATTTACTTTTATCCATTAAAGATTCAAATTTATTGAATTTGCAAAACAGTTTGATAGATTAGGCTTGTTTGATACGAGTCAAGAATAAGTTTTTTTTAAGAAATGGAAGACTCACCTAGGAAAAGCTTATTTTATGCCCAAATCAACTAAGTTTGACCTACCAAACTCTTAAAAAAATTCAAAGATTTTAACCATCGATGACACCAAATTTAGATTACCTTTTGGGTTAGGGTCCAATTTTCTAAAGTTACGATTTAATTACGAAAAATTTTAATGTTTAAGTACTTAAAAATTGATATTCATATATGTAGTTACAAACACAACTTGTTTTAAATTTTTTGTACTCGTGCATTGTTGGTCAAAACATCATAGGTAAAAAATCAGTCACCAAAACCCCCCCCATGAGTCGGTTGTTCCTACGGCCCTGCCATATATATGCATCCGCGATGAATGATTTTGAACAACAACTATTTGTTCAACGATTTTTTCTAACAGTTAAGAAAATGACCAAATTGAACTGTTTTCTGATGCTCAGCGCAAAACAATGGCATTACAATGACTTCTGCATAAAAATGTGATTTCTTAAAGCGCTTTTGACTGAAAATCGACTAAGAATCAAAAACGACTCACTATACACCTCAAATAACATGCAAGTTATTTGTAATTTTTGTGATTTTTGTAATTTTTGTAATTTTTGTAATTTTTGTAATTTTTGTAATTTTTGTAATTTTTGTAATTTTTGTAATTTTTGTAATTTTTGTAATTTTTGAATTTTTTGTATTTTTTGTAATTTTTGAAATTTTTGAAATTTTTGTAATTTTTGTAATTTTTGTAATTTTTGTAATTTTTTTTGTTATTTATGTAATTTTTGTAATTTTTGTAATTTTTGTAATTTTTGTAATTTTTGTAATTTTTGTAATTTTTGTAATTTTTGTAATTTTTGTAATTTTTGTAATTTTTGTAATTTTTGTAATTTTTAATTTTTGTAATTTTTGTAATTTTTGTAATTTTTGTAATTTTTGTAATTTTTGTAATTTTTGTAATTTTTGTAATTTTTGTAATTTTTGTAATTTTTGTAATTTTTGTAATTTTTGTAATTTTTGTAATTTTTGTAATTTTTGTAATTTTTGTAATTTTTGTAATTTTTGTAATTTTTGTAATTTTTGTAATTTTTGTAATTTTTGTAATTTTTGTAATTTTTGTAATTTTTGTAATTTTTGTAATTTTTGTAATTTTTGTAATTTTTGTAATTTTTGTAATTTTTGTAATTTTTGTAATTTTTGTAATTTTTGTAATTTTTGTAATTTTTGTAATTTTTGTAATTTTTGAAATTTTTGAAATTTTTGTAATTTTTGTAATTTTTGTAATTTTTGTAATTTTTGTAATTTTTGTAATTTTTGTAATTTTTGTAATTTTTGTAATTTTTGTAATTTTTGTAATTTTTGTAATTTTTGTAATTTTTGTAATTTTTGTAATTTTTGTAATTTTTGTAATTTTTGTAATTTTTGTAATTTTTGTAATTTTTGTAATTTTTGTAATTTTTGTAATTTTTGTAATTTTTGTAATTTTTGTAATTTTTGTAATTTTTGTAATTTTTGTTATTTTTGTAATTTTTGTAATTTTTGTAATTTTTGTAATTTTTGTAATTTTTGTAATTTTTGTAATTTTTGTAATTTTTGTAATTTTTGTAATTTTTGTAATTTTTGTAATTTATGTAATTTTTGTAATTTTTGTAATTTTTTTAATTTTTGTAATTTTTGTAATTTTTGTAATTTTTGTAATTTTTGTAATTTTTGTAAGTTTTTAATTTTTGTAATTTTTGTAATTTTTGTAATTTTTGTAATTTTTGTAATTTTTGTAATTTTTGTAATTTTTGAATTTTTGTAATTTTTGTAATTTTTGTAATTTTTGTAATTTTTGTAATTTTTGTTATTTTTGTAATTTTTGTCATTTTTGTTATTTTTTAATTTTTGTAATTTATGTAATTTTTGTAATTTTTGTAATTTTTGTAATTTTTGTAATTTTTGTAATTTTTGTAATTTTTGTATTTTTTGTATTTTTTGTAATTTTTGAAATTTTTGAAATTTTTGTAATTTTTGTAATTTTTGTAATTTTTGTAATTTTTTTGTTATTTATGTAATTTTTGTAATTTTTGTAATTTTTGTAATTTTTGTAATTTTTGTAGTTTTTGTAATTTTTGTAATTTTTGTAATTTTTGTAATTTTTGTAATTTTTGTAATTTTTGTAATTTTTGTAATTTTTGTAATTTTTGTAATTTTTGTAATTTTTGTAATTGTTGTAATTTTTGTAATTTTTGTAATTTTTGTAATTTTTGTAATTTTTGTAATTTTTGTAATTTTTGTAATTTTTGTAATTTTTAATTTTTGTAATTTTTGTAATTTTTGTAATTTTTGTAATTTTTGTAATTTTTGTAATTTTTGTAATTTTTGTAATTTTTGTAATTTTTGTAATTTTTGTAATTTTTGTAATTTTTGTAATTTTTGTAATTTTTGTAATTTTTGTAATTTTTGTAATTTTTGTAATTTTTGTAATTTTTGTAATTTTTGTAATTTTTGTAATTTTTGTAAATTTTGTAATTTTTGTAATTTTTGTAATTTTTGTAATTTTTGTAATTTTTGTAATTTTTGTAATTTTTGTAATTTTTGTAATTTTTGTAATTTTTGTAATTTTTGTAATTTTTGTAATTTTTGTAATTTTTGTAATTTTTGTAATTTTTGTAATTTTTGTAATTTTTGTAATTTTTGTAATTTTTGTAATTTTTGTAATTTTTGTAATTTTTGTAATTTTTGTAATTTTTGTAATTTTTGTAATTTTTGTAATTTTTGTAATTTTTGTAATTTTTGTAATTTTTGTAATTTTTGTAATTTTTGTAATTTTTGTAATTTTTGTAATTTTTGTAATTTTTGTAATTTTTGTAATTTTTGTAATTTTTGTAATTTTTGTAATTTTTGTAATTTTTGTAATTTTTGTAATTTTTGTAATTTTTGTAATTTTTGTAATTTTTGTAATTTTTGTAATTTTTGTAATTTTTGTAATTTTTGTAATTTTTGTAATTTTTGTAATTTTTGTAATTTTTGTAATTTTTGTAATTTTTGTAATTTTTGTAATTTTTGTAATTTTCGTAATTTTTGTAATTTTTGTAATTTTTGTAATTTTTGTAATTTTTGTAATTTTTGTAATTTTTGTAATTTTTGTAATTTTTGTAATTTTTGTAATTTTTGTAATTTTTGTAATTTTTGTAATTTTTGTAATTTTTGTAATTTTTGTAATTTTTGTAATTTTTGTAATTTTTGTAATTTTTGTAATTTTTGTAATTTTTGTAATTTTTGTAATTTTTGTAATTTTTGTAATTTTTGTAATTTTTGTAATTTTTGTAATTTTTGTAATTTTTGTAATTTTTGTAATTTTTGTAATTTTTGTAATTTTTGTAATTTTTGTAATTTTTGTAATTTTTGTAATTTTTGTAATTTTTGTAATTTTTGTAATTTTTGTAATTTTTGTAATTTTTGTAATTTTTGTAATTTTTGTAATTTTTGTAATTTTTGTAATTTTTGTAATTTTTGTAATTTTTGTAATTTTTGTAATTTTGTAATTTTTGTAATTTTTGTAATTTTTGTAATTTTTGTAATTTTTGTAATTTTTGTAATTTTTTAATTTTTGTAATTTTTGTAATTTTTGTAATTTTTGTAATTTTTGTAATTTTTGTAATTTTTGTAATTTTTGTAATTTTTGTAATTTTTGTAATTTTTGTAATTTTTGTAATTTTTGTAATTTTTGTAATTTTTGTAATTTTTGTAATTTTTGTAATTTTTGTAATTTTTGTAATTTTTGTAATTTTTGTAATTTTTGTAATTTTTGTAATTTTTGTAATTTTTGTAATTTTTGTAATTTTTGTAATTTTTGTAATTTTTGTAATTTTTGTAATTTTTGTAATTTTTGTAATTTTTGTAATTTTTGTA